>NC_080388.1:59597120-59897120 GCF_028751815.1 Salvia miltiorrhiza
TATATATACTTTTTTTAAGTATTTATACTTAAAATGTGTGATTAATAAACGAAGATAAGTAATATAAAAAAATGAGATTAGTTATCTATTTAGACTTTTTTTTTAAGTATTTATACTTTTTTCAAAGTGAATATTTAATCAGTTTTTGTCTTTGTACATGTTTTTGGTAGATTTAATATAAACTCGACTTTATTTTAGGGATAGATAAATAAATAAAACACAACACAATTATAGACAAACTGAGAATCTTTTTTAGAATGTATACAACTGCAATGATACATAGATTCTTTTATTCTCATTTTCCCCGCAAAGGTACATGCTTATAGGAAAGTAAATAAAATAAAATCATGAGTAATATAATACTACAATGGAATAATTAGGATATGATGATTAGTGAGATTTAAAATATCACTACTACATAAAACTGTCGTATTAGGATCTAAAAAGAAATCAGTAAAATAATTACAACATGGCCCAATTATTTTTACTCCTAAAGTAATTAGCTTCAACCTTAACTAAAGGCAAGCAAACTTCATTAGATAAATCAATTTTGTTTGTCAAAAGCATGACCACCATTTTTTAGATAAATTCTTTTTATTTTTCTTTTCTTTTTAAGGAAAGAGTGGTGACTGGTGACCAACTTTGAGTTTTAATAAATACAGACGCTTTATGCAAGTACGAAGTTAATTATTACAATTATTAATTATGGCAAATATGCATGGGTAAACTTAAACAAAGCCAAATGATCTCGTAAAGATATAACAAACCCACCATGAGAGAAACTTTTGAACAGTGCAATCATTTAAAACTGCGACCTAAACTTTGTTTTAATGGGTAGATATATTAGTTCACCAATCCATAATAATAATAATAATAATATAATAATAATAATAATAATAATTAATAATAATAATATAATAATAATAATATTATTATTATTATTATTATTATTATTTATTATTTTATTATTATTATTATTTAAAAAAGAGATAGAAGAATGAACAAAAAAATATAAAAATAAAATTTTCTTACTATAAAGTCCTCTATTTGGATAAGGTCAAGTTATAGATAAGCAACTTTCATTTTGTCTTTTATTGAATAGATGAAAATTTTAAAGACCATACGATAATAGACTAAATCCGAGACATTCAGCCTCAAATATTAACCACTCTATTACTAAGCTAACATACATGTACACATGAACTTTCGTTTAAAGTAATGACGGAGTCAGAAATTTAGTTGAGGGGGGGCTGAATTTGTACAGGAGTTCGGTGGCGGTAGCCCCCGATTTTTTTTTGGGCATTTCGTATATTTTAAGCATTTTTTTGATTAAAAGATAAGCATAATAGTAATAATAACGAACAACATTTTCATAAATTATATAGTTACAATACACTACAAATTTTTTTGGAGACATTCTAACGAATAATATTTTCATAGATTATATAGTTTTTAAATAACACAATTAACATTAAATTAAATATATATGAGGGATATAAACAAGTAAATTAACTTTTATAAGACTAAGTTCTTTTATAACACAAAATCTTGGATACACCTAGGTGTACCGTACAATCGGGTTGATCCGTACCCAGAATAGTACTATTATATCATTATATGGGTTGAGTTAGGATATGGGTTCAAATCAGGGTGCGGGTCAAAATTTAAGTGAAGGTATAACCCGATTGTACGGTATACTTGAGTGTACCTAAGACCATCTCTTTTTATAATAAGTATAAACACACACACACACACATATACTCCATATATATATATATATATATATATATATATATATATATATATATATATATATATATATATATATATATAGGGGTGAGCTACCGTGATAGCACATCTTAAAATAAGAAATAAGAGCAATTTTTAATGTATGAATTTTATGTAGAACACGTATGAATTCGTTGTATAAAGGTATGAATTGTGAAAAATAAATTTTTGCTATCTTTGAGATTCGAACTCAGGACCATAAATCCCCAACAGGATTACGAATCAACCATAGATCTTGATGATCTAAGGGCTGAAAATTATTCTTATTTTATATCTTAAGAAA
The DNA here is from genome assembly GCF_028751815.1 of Salvia miltiorrhiza. Classification (NCBI taxonomy): domain Eukaryota; kingdom Viridiplantae; phylum Streptophyta; class Magnoliopsida; order Lamiales; family Lamiaceae; genus Salvia; species Salvia miltiorrhiza. The sequence goes on from NC_080388.1 coordinate 59,599,192, forward strand.
TGCTCTTATTTTAGCTCTTCCATATATATATATATATATATATATATATATATATATATACTTAAAAAAAAAAAAACTCAAAATTCGGGAGGAGCTCCACCGCGGCACCGCCACTGTTATCTAAATTCACAATCCGATACACATACAATATCATTTTGAAAAATATATAATATAAATTTGTGACAATTTTTGTTCAATACTAATACATTATTTGAGTCTCATAAATATGATTTGTGCCAAATTTAGTCTAGAAATAATCCATGTCGATAGAAAAATATAATTGAAAACCAAAGATAACACATGATTGTACGTTTCTTTAGATTTGGAGCAAGTAAAATCAGTGTATCCAAAACAACGTCGTTTCACCACAATGGCAGTCGATGTCATCTTCAGTTGCCAATTGTGCTTACCATCGTTGAAAATTACTTTCGACATAAAAAAATCATCACGACTCCCATTCATTGGACTTGAATAATATAATTAAGATTCATTAGATTAAAATTATCATAATATTATATTATGATGACTAAACCAATATATTTTTCCCGTAAATCATATAAATATGAAAGTGAAACATGATAGAATAGGGCCCAAATAAAGAGGAGAAGAACCGTGAATGCTAGCTAACTTGAGTTGAATATGAATATGATATCCTAACAAAGCTAAATGACGATAATCTTTAACTTTACAAGCACATGCATGCTGCGCAAGGATCGCCGTTGATCTATATAGCTATCGCATCACCACCGTCGGCTAGATTCTGTGCCTTCTGCTGCAAGAAATTTTTTTGTATTAACTTTTCCCTCAACTTTAAGTCCTTTTTATAGTTTTATTTTTCCATTACTCTATCAACGAATCAAGTGAGCTTAGCTGGGATATTATCTGTCTTCAAATATTATAATCATATTTTTCTTTAAAAGATATGATCATAGGAACACTACTACAAATTCTCTCATACTCTACAGTTTTAAACTGTAGAATATGAGCATTCTGCACTGTAGAGAATAAGTATGTAGAGAAAGACCACCCGTTTTCTCTACGGTTGTAAAATCATAGTCTATAACTGTCATAGACTACGGTTGCACGCACATAATCTACAATTATCAACCGTAGTCTATTGTGCTCAATAGACTACAATCTCTAAACTGTAGTTAATTCATAGCTAAGTGTAGTGTATGTCAATTTTTTTCTACGGTTTTAATGAATATTTGTAGTCTATGTGCATAAAACACTACAGTTTCATTATTTTACACTACAATTTAAAACCGTAGTCCTTATGAAATATAGGCTACGATTTATACTGTAGTTATTATTTAATTAACCGTAGTCAATGAGTATAAAGCACTACAGTCTGGAAGAATATACTACAGCCTTAAAACCGTAGTTAATATTGTAGTTCACACTTATTTTAAAATCTGAGAATCCAAAACGAAATTAAAATAAAATAAATTTCATTGCATTCAGAATCAAAATATTTCATCTAACAATCTCGTAACAAGTATTAATACAATGTTAAACCTAAAATTAAACACAAAGTACAAAGTATGATGTACATATCATCAATACAATTATGTCGATTCAGAAGGTCAATCAAACTAAAACAAAAATTTATCGTACTATATGTTTTCCATCAACAAGCTTGCCCACTCATCACGATAAAGTTAACGCACTCCTCCATCCCAGCTTTGTATGGATCACCAGCTTCCTCTATGTATGCAAGTGGTACCCTATGTGCACTAAAGAAAATCATCACATATTATATACAATTATTATCAAATAAAGTATAATGAGCATCCAAACTAAATATTTCTTTTTTAATTTTAAGTTCTGATTAAACCAGGTAAGCAACTTTTACCGAAGAACTTGAGCAATTAATGGAATGAAAGGAATGAAACATATAATCCTACACCATCATCATTACCTCTTCAGAGCAATCAAAGTTTCCCAACTCCTTCTAATCAAATCTTCTATAGTTTTTATATATCATTCTCGCTGGTACCATGAAGGAATTACAGTATGCTCCATACATGAATTTTACATCTAGACATAGGCACGTGTTAACTGACTTCTGCCGAGTAACAATGTAAGGCCTTACATATCCAGAGGTGAACAATACCATATGAAAATGGTCAGACCAAATACCCCAACAAATTATAATCCAATCACACCTTCAATACACAACAAAAAGTATTTCAGAACTCAGCATCATCAGATATCTAAGTCTAAAATCCTTTTAGTTTCACAAAGCTATTCATTTAGTCAATAGAAAGGCATAACTATTTCAAATATAATTTTGTTCTTAAACATGCCGAAATTATTCTCAAATTCAACAAATTCATTCCCAATTCCGGAACTATTTAGTGAAAATAGTAAGAACAAAGAATCGAGAGAACTTTTAGCACAGTAGGAAACTAGATTCAAATACTGACATCATAAAATGCAAAACCTAACATCATCAGGGTAAATAAAATTTGAAGCTCACAAAAGATGAAGAAACTGCAGTACATTTATTATTTCAAACGATTAACGGATTCAATCATTAAAACTAACAACAGTCAAATCTTCAAAGAGGGGGAGTAAAATCCAATCTTGAGCAACTTTATCCACACACACAGCCATTATGAGATGAAAATAGTAGCAAATTAGAAGAGACTTACCATTCAATAAGCTTTGCAAAAGTGAGCTCGAAAAGAGTAATCATAGAGTAAAGAACCCAATAAGTTAGCCATTGTTGATCATCAAAAACTAATTTCATCTCAATTGCCCTAATCGATGCATATCTGATTAAGAGCTTAAAGCCCATAAATTAATCAGCACAATGGAAAACAAACCACTCTCTAAAATATACGGAAAAGGATAAACCACATAAAGAAAAATAAACAAAAAGATTAAGAAGAAGAAGAAGAGGAATAGCCCAACTTACAGAGAGGCCGACGAGAGAGGCAAATAGACGAGACTGAGAGATGAGCGACGACGAGCAGAGGTCACGACGAGCAGGGGAAAAGGTGAACATGGGTGACGAGGGAGGAGGGGCGACGGAGTAGAAGGGCAGAATGAGACGGCAGCGGAAGAGGACGTCGTGTGAAGGAGGCTGCGGTGAAGGGCGGTGGGGAGGGCGACGTGGCAGAGGTGGGCGCCAGTGATGGGCGGCGTGGGGGAGGATAGGCTGAAGTGAATAAGTGATACGTTCAATTAGAGGTAGGGCTATTTCATAAAGGCAAATCTTCTCCAACATATTTCAATTAATAATACACTACGGCAGTTCATAAGTTGTAGAGATAAGCTTCAAAGTCACGCTCATACACTACGGTTTTATGGGAATCGTAGTAATAGACTACTATAGACTACGAATGGGACTACGTTTTGCTCGCCAGTGTAGTCTAAAATTAAAAAATGGCGCTCATACACTACACTTCACCAAAAATAGTGTAGTCTATACGAATACACTACGTTTTTTCTATAAAACCGTAGTTATAGGGGTGTAGAGATAGCCTAAATTTGTAGTAGTGGAAAAGCTCTTGATTAAGACTACTTGTTGGCCTTAATTACTATGTAAATGAAGGGATCAATCAAAAGGTAAAAATACTCTTTATAATTGCATAGAATTCGAGCTCTAATTAATTTGACTTTATAGTAAATCTGACTCAATGCTTTTTGGCAAAAACTTAATTATATATGTACTTAGGGTTTATTAATCTTACTAATTAAGCTATATTGATCCCCAATTAAAATTTAATAATCATAATTAAGATAGATGCATTAGAATGTGCCTAATGCTTTTTTGATATCTTATAGTACTTGCAATTCTTTTATGTTTAACTTAGACTATAGCTTAGGTTTCTTTCTTTTCTTTTCTTTTTTTTAATATCTCGATGTGTAATCGTATACTCCCTCCGTTTTTTTTAAGTGTCCTATTTTACTATTTTCCTTGTTTCTTAATAAGTGTTCCATTTCAAAATTTGAGCGTATAATTATGACATCCTTCCTATTTTATCCTTATTTAATACTTGTATGAATATAATAATTAGTTGTACATATGCATTTATTATGATAATTACTAAGGTTACAAATGTAAATATCTTATTTTATTGGTACGTGTATTTTGACGGCTGTGAACACTTAATAAAAAACGGAGGGAGTATGTCCCAAAATTTTAAACCCGAACTCAAACCTTAATCCTAATCCTAATCCTAATCATCGAAGTAGTCGAGGTAGCCATTAATATAATATAAACTATGAGACAATATGCGGAAGCTAAGGGAAGGGAAGCATTATCATGATGAAATTTAATTATGATGTTACGCACTCATTTATCTTCGAATAGAAAGGATTAATGTAATGAAATACTAATACTATGATTTATAGGACAACATATATGATTATGTACCTAATTAATTAAAGTCATACTAAGCTGTGTTAGAAATAGAAAATGAATATATAAGCTGAGTTGTGGAAGGAAAAAATAAAAGAAATTGGATAAGGTAGCTCAAGTCTCCACTTTGGAGCAAAAAGAGCAAAACCACATGCACAAAGCCATCATTTGCAAGCTAAGTCTCAAAAGCATAGTGATCGAGTGAATGTGTGTGTGCCCTATCACTATTCTACCATTGCTTTGTTTGGTGGTCTAGCTGGTCAAGCCCCACACTTTCTGCACTCTACCTTGAGGGTATAAAGGTCATTTCTTCATACACAAAATTAATTGACGACAGAGCTACATGTATCTATATATATATATATATATATATATATATATATATATATATATATATATCCCTAGTAATTTTTCTTCATATATCTTCAGCGTGCCTTGATTTCAGCGCCGGAATAATTTGTGAAAAAAGTGGATGTGTTGGTCAGTTGCATGTTATAGTTAGCTCTATCACAATTCACATACATTACTCAGAAAAAGATACAAACTCCAACACCTAACCTACTGGTTATACATCTTATCAATTTGATTTTGCACTTCTTTATCAAAATATCGTCTAAAGGGTTTTCTAAAAAAATCGTTGCCGATTCACAATGGTTTATATGTAAATTAACAATGATGAAAGTTGGAGTTAGAGAACTGAATTACTTGAGAATCACTTCATGAATTATTACCATATACTCCTATAAAGTAGCAAATAGCAATAATGTGATCCATATGTAGGGGAGACTGGAGAGGTCCTTCAACCTTAAGGCATGGTGGCAGCAACAAAGTGATGATAAATATATATATGCAGGGAGCTTCAATGAAAATATATGGTCCCCTTTTTCTTTTTCTAGAAGAGATTAATATTCTAATTTTCGCTTTCAATATGTAGGGAAAAAGAATAGAATGAATTGTAGGGACACATATAGGAATATTGGTAGAATTAATTCTACCAATATTTATGTGTCATATGGCTGTTGAAGGGATCAATGCAAACACAAATAGTACTTATTTCAGACTAGTATAAGACTGGCACAAAGCTCCAAGTTCTGTGCCACTCTTAACTAATAAGCAGTTAAAGAGCTTAAACGAAAGACATTATAGTTATGGGAGTTGAGATTCGAATAAATCATTGTGTAAGAAAGCATTAATAAACTAACTTGCAAGATTAAGGTTGTAAGAATACACATATCAACTACATGACAAAGATATTAAAGTTCTCTACTGTCTTCTCATTAGGAAAATATGCAGAAGGAATCACAATGTTACAAGCACTACACACTGAACTAAACTGCATCATCATTAGGTACAAACATATTTAATATTGGACAAGATAGCTGAATATCTTCTTGAAACGACATAGTCGTTACATCATTCTCAGCGAGAACGATGGAAGTGGTATTATTAGTGATGAGAGTGAGCCCAAGTGTTAGCCACCGTGCTGTGGTTTACCTGGAGTAGGTGAAGGATTGGGGATATAAGGCATTAGAGGAGTACCGTGCTGGATGGGTCCAGGTCTTATTGAAGCCTTCGAATTTGGAACTGGATCGATGGGCCGGTAATCTTCCAAATTAATATGAGCTTCGTCTCTGTGTGGTGTAGGAGGATACCTATTCTCCTGCAGATTGAGTAAGTACATAAAGGATGGAGAAATGAGGTTGTCGCCTTCGTCTTGGTAGCTACATATTTTTGGATATATGTATGTATCTAATTGCAGTAAGCACTTACCTTAAGCCTCCTGCTTTTCAGTACCAATGTCATAGCATTGCTCGCTGTTGAAACCATACCTTGAATCAGGATCAATCACACATCGAGGAAAGTTATATGGATAGGGCAAATACAAAACAATAGTAAGGTGAAAACTTGATCATCAAAACATGATTAGCTTGATGTGCATTGAGGATGTCGAAAATCATATATAGCTCTAATTGCTATATATATATGTCTCTAAGGAAGAAAATTCTCAAGCATGAGTGAACTAAACAAGGGCGCGTAGTTCCCACTACAATACACCAAGATTCTTCATTGAAACGATATTGATCAATAGCATTCTACTAAAGAACTAGAAAGGATAAGAACAAGGATTTCAGCTAAAATTTCATGAAATTCAAAGTAACTAAAAGCAACTATATATACTTCTTCATGGGTTGGTCTGCATCAAAAACTTGTTTCTTTAAGTCATAAAGCTATGCAGGTTATGATGTTGAGTGCTGACTACATCTCTGAAATCTTCATTCTTACAGTTATGTTCTTACTATGAAACGAGATTGCTAACATCTTTCTAAGCAGCTAGAAAAGGGATTTTATTATTTTTAAGTGGTACGTACCTTGATGGAGGAAATATAGTTTAATGTCTATTTATATTGCTTGTTCCTAAATTGCTTATGAGTGGCATGATCATAGCAAAGAATGAAAATAATTGTGAAAAATAAGCAAGAAATTCACCTGGATTTGAGATTAAGCTTCCTGCACTAGAATAACCATGGTACATGAAACCAGCTGTCCCATTCAACATGAACAAACACAAGTATTCAAAACCCCTCCTCATTAATTTAAGAAAAAACCAACAGAAAAAATAAAAGATTTTTTTGTAAACCCCAAGAAGTCACTTCTACTGTAAGTTTTTCATAATAATAATAAATTTCAGATAAATTAAGAAACAAATTATATAGCAAACTCAACTCATTTAGAAATTCCAGTTAATTGCTTCATACCATTCAGTTGACCAGAAATTCCGCAGAGATAAAAATTCTATTAGACAGATTTCTAAATTTTAAAATCCAGCTTTCAAATTCTATTTAATAATTTATCTGCAAGCATAATTAATTATGTCTCGAACTCATATGTGAAATATATTTAACAAGTAAAATTGACTATGAAAATTATTTTTCTAATTTGATGGTTAATTAGATACCGGATTTAAATAATTAATTCATTATAATAGGATTAAACTAAACGATGCATCCAATCATTTTTTTTTTTGGCATTTACTTGATCAATAAAGTGCATAGTTTTATCTAAAAGTTGCATGCAGAGATAATCAATACAAACAATAAAACAGCGTCACTAATATTCCAAATTAGAATTTTAAATACGTTGATTTCCTCATCTAACAGAGCAACTATTTTTTTATGTGTTTAATATCTATATATTTTGGTTGATCTATATAGTTTTATCAGTATATCACAGCCCAAAAAAAAGGCGAAAAATCACCATGAAATTTACCTGGATTTGAGCTGAATCTTCCTTTACTAGAATAGCCGTGGTAAACGAAAGCAGCTGTCCCAATCAACATGAACAAACACAAGAATCCAAAACCCCTCATTATCTCAAGGAAAGTAAAAAACAGAAAAGTTAGTTTTCCTTGACTTGAAAATGCCAAAAAAGAGGAGAAAATCAGCGGCCGCGAGCGCAGAGAAAGAAACAAAGAAGCAACGCAACTTATATAACAAACTCAACCCATTTAGAAATTCCTCTCGATTTCTTCTTCGATTCAGTTGAGCAGGAAATCCGGAGAGATAAGGAGAAACAGCGATCTCTGCCCATACCCTAAAATTAAATAACACAACAACAAAAATTGGAAGCGAAATAAAATCAGAATGTCGTCTTGCGGTGATGAATCATGATAAATGATCATGTGGGTTTTCGTTGTCACAGCCGTTGCATTTGGCCTGGCCGTAGGATTTAATTTTTTTTAATTTTTCTGCAGAAGTTGCAGAGAGGTATAAATGTGTGAGTGAATGCTTGCGAGAGCGGTGGAATGCGCGCCTTCTGTCAAGATTGGTCTTTTGAGAAAAGACAAAATGTCTCTTTATTTGTACTATAATTCTTTTTTATTTTCATAATATTGTTAATGATAACAGTAGTTCATATGTTTTAATTTTAACTGACTCTTGGCCTTGCATGTGGACTTGTCATTTAGCCCATACTAGAATTGAGGCAAATTAATTATTAAAAAATTGAAGAAGAAAAATATAAAGAAACAAGTTTTTATAACCATACTCCACTTGCATATGATCATAACGCATACTCTTTGGTCTTGCATCTTCCTATAATTTCACAATTAATTTGCCTACTCAAATATGAAGATATAGTAAAATTACATTAAGCCATTTGAATGTTAAGATTGAATTATTCAGCCTTTTAAGCTAGGATATATGACCAGCATATGAACAAATAAAAAAGATTTATGATGCAAGAAAACTAAACAGAAATAAGAAACAACAGAAAAGGTTATTACAACATCCCAAGAATGGGAGGGGTTCTTTGATTCCAACAAACATACAGTTGGAGAGCCTCCACAATATCATACATTTAGCTAATCTCCAGCATCCCTTCTACATTAAAAAAAACCCAAAAAGAGAGACCTACGTTGAGTGTGGAGAGAAACATCATAGGACATTTACATCTTCACAGTTTCAAGAGAAAGAGGATACTGATTAATTACAGTAAGAGACAGCAAAATGGTATGATCTTCAGAGCTCACACACACTGCATATATATGTTGTTCAAAAGTAAGATTCATTAAGATCAGCGGCAAAGCAAAGAGCCCATTGGAACCTCCACGAGTGGCCCTTTCTGCTTCTGGCCTCGTTCCTCTTCAGCAAGTCCCATAATATATGGACATCCTCGTACTCACATGTCCTCACGTCTTTGTGGAGTTTGATGAGCCCTGAAACATTTTCACTTAGATCAATGCATGGTTGGTTTGATGCCTTAGCTAGGAAGATTTGAGCTCAGTAAGTTTGTGTAATGTAATGATGCATTCTTCCATTTAACATCTTTGATTTTACTGAAAAGCCAGCTCACTGTCATTTTTTTAATAAAATTGGCTTCTTTTAATTTCTTTTCTTTCTTTTTATTTCCTACAACTCAACATATTTGACAAATACTACAATTTTGACAAGTAGCAACTAGATAGATTTCAAAAAGGTACCTTTTAAATATGAATTTAGACAGCATCTCCTTATACTTGAAAAAAATAAATTGAAGGCACTACTACAGTTGAAATAACAAAAGCAACAACTTGCGAGATTCCAAACCCAGATAAGATTAAACCCAAGAAAGCAACATAATTTCATGAAAATTGGAGAGAATCCTAACCTGTTTTGCGAAACCCAAACCTTCTGGAGACGCTAACCCAAACTTTCCGCATCGGAAACACCATTTTCTCCCACCATTTCACCTCCATCCCGACCATCTCTGCGTATGATCAAAGTATACACAGTCCACTCCACAAAATTTCCTGAAAAAGTAAAAAAAATAAAAAATAAACTAACCGAAACAATACCGTAATTCAAACAATTTCACGCACAAACCAACCTGTGTTTGTGTAGGAAACTGGCCGGTTTGGTTTGCTCTCTCTCCCTCTCTCTCTCTGGGAATGAGGGAGAGGAGAGATGGAAGGAGTGAATATATGATTGCCGCCTGAATTGCTTTCCCGTTGATTTCATTTCATTTCATTCGATCTGGTTGGTTTATAAGTGCAATGGGGAGGAGGACGCGTGTCGGGGTGTGAGTGGGTGCACGCTTCTCCAGACGATGTCGTTTGGGATGGAGGTAGAAGATATTCCGTATCTAGTGTCCACGTGGAGGCCTGAGGTTGGTAGGTCGGGTCGACATCGGGTGTGGACCTTGGTTAATTTAAGGCCGCCCATGGCCATCACCGCATCGTGCTTTCAATTTCATATACTCCTATTTATTTATGAATTATCAATTATCAATAAATATAAAAATACTACTGTACTAAAATGATTACTCCTATTAAAGTAGGAATCATGCAGCGTTTTGCAAACCAAACCAAAAAAAAAAAAAGGTGTACAAACGGATTGGAGAAGATTTGTTCATTGATTATGTAGTTGACAAATTGACATGTTTATTTTATTTTATAAATTACATAAAGTAAATAAATAAAATTTAAAGATCGTGCGACGAATGACTCAAATACAAAACCTTAAATCTTGAGCATTAATCTCCTACCATTAGGTCAGTCAACAAACGCACACACAACTTGACATGTTTATCATTACAAATGGAGAGTTATCTATAATATATTAAAAAATGAATTATCAATTTCAAAAGCACTTTTGTAAATTACTCCAGTAATCAATATCATATTTAAAAATTGAATTAATTGTCCATTAACCTCTTAATTAATTGTCTCTATTTTTTTTTTTTCATTTTGTAGACAGAGCACATTTTTTTCCATTTTCATTTAATTATATTTTGAATAAATTATGTAACATGTCTTAAATGAATGATCATCAAATGACTTTTATAATATATAAAAAAATAAATTTAAAATGAATAATATATGATAATTTAAAATTTTAACATATTAAATAATATTAATTTTGAAATAATAATATTTTCATTGAAACTATAAAGTAACCTCATTTTAAAAATATTTAATTTTCCTTATTTTCTTTATTTTAATATTTTAATTTTTTTAACTATGTATTTGTATTTATTTTATATAAACAAATCAGTAATAGGACATTATATATATATATATATATATATATATATATAGAATAATAGCATATGATTATTTATATCTTTTAAGTTAGTTTTGCTTGATTCTTATCTCATTGAATGGGTGGGATTGGTAGAATCCTATTCTTAAGGATAAAAAATCATCAATCATGTACATATTATCAATCATACAAATTAAACTAAACGCTCCCTAAAAATATAATCACAGTCATCTATCTAAATACAAACATACTCCCTCCGTCCCACTCCAATAGGCTAACTTCTTTTGGGCACGAGATTAAGAAAACTTACTTTTTAGTAGGAAAGTGATAGTAAAGTGGTGTGGTCCACACCAATTAAGTACATATTTTTTATTCAAAATGAAAAATGAGGACATCCCAAAAAGAAAAATGAGCCTATTGGAGTGAGAGGGGAGTATTATAAAGTTAATTTACAACTTTATCGGACTTATTTGATTTGAAAATTTCTAACTTTTTTGGTTTAGCCCTAAACGGCCTATGTGGGCCGACCCAATTTTGTAGTCATAGTGTGAGTATATAATAATGGTTAGGTTGTTTCACAGATAATAAATAGGTCGCCAACTTATCATATCTAGCAAAAACATTTAGGTAGGAAAATTGGTTTATGCATATAAACTCGACAGACCCCATAAAATTGACGAGACAATTCGTAGTTTTTTTTTTTTTTTTTAAACAAAAAGACATAAAACGAAGATTTTTTAGTTTTAGAAGGAACTAGTACATCCTCCCCATGCGATGCACGGCCCACAATATACTTACAATTAAAAAAAATCAATTAAATGAAAATATCAAAGTATCTTTATGTATGAGTTAGATTATTTAGTAACAAAAATATAATTTCCGTTAATATAGATATTATTTAATTTGGAGTAGTGTATAATAAACTATTATCAAGTGAATGAATATAATATTAAATTTAATGAGTATCGTATAGTAATAATTAAATTTATAGATTGTAAAGTAAATAATTTCAATATCATTTTTGAACAAATAATACTAACCCATCAATATAAAATAAAAGTTTAGTTAATAATCTTAAAATAAAATAATTGGTTTGGGAATATGATACCCATAAATAAATCTATAATAATAAATCAAAAATCCAACTTTCAATTTCACATCAATTAAAAATTGAGTGGCAATTTTGTGATTATAATAAAATTGAAGGTTTATTTGTAACTACTAATTTTTTTCCTTTTTTATTCTTTATCTTCTTATTTTTATGTTTATTTCTTTTTCTAAAATTGTGAAATTTGACTAATTATAAAATATTTGATATGCATATCAAATTAAAGATTGTGATAAGAACTTTAACTTGATATGCATTATGTAAATTCTAAAAAAAAAAGATATGCATTATGTAAATATTAGATTTAAAATATAAAAGTTATATTTAAATTATATGAATATCTAAATTATTACTAATTATAATTAATACCACACATTATAATTACAGAATATTAGGCATTATATAAAAAATAAATAAATATTTTCATACACAAATACATATAAAAATAATAATTATAAACCATATTTAAATTTTTATAATTTTAATCAATATCCCACACTTAATTTAATTAATAGTTTTAGATCTTTAATTAAATTAAACAAAATTAATTTTGGGAATTTAAAGATTCGATTTAACTATTGGGCTCAAAGAATCAACTAATGAAATATTAAAAGCCTATCTTCAAACACTCCAAAATTAATTAAAAAAAATACAAATGCAAATAAAATGAAAAAAAAAAAATAAGGTAACCCTACTCCATCCATTCCATCATTTTCGATGCAGCGCCGCTGCGTCCTGAGTCATCTTCTTCTTCCTTGCGCTTTCTTCTTTCTTCTTTCTACAACATCGTCCTTTTCTTTTTCTTCATCTTCTTTTTGCAGCGTAATCTTCTTCTTCTTTCTTTTTCTTTCTTCTTTTGCAAAATAATTTCATCATTTTGTTCTTAATTCTCATAAACAATAGTGGTGAAACTGCAATTTTCAGAATTATGTAAAGTTGAATGTGTCGATAGCTCCAAATCGTTGAAATGCAATAGCATCGGAGATGTAGCACCAGTTCTGCTTCTTCTCTTTTTCTTTCACCGGAGTTATTCAAGTTCTTTTCTCTCAGAAAAGTTTTTTATGTAAGGCAAATTCGTTCAATTGCTTAAGCAGATTGAAGTTATTTACTATTCAAAATTTTGATCTTTTCTTTAATTAAGAAAAAAAAGAAAAAAAGCACATTCAAGATCTTGAATTAAGAAATTTCTTGTGTAAAACAAATTTGTTCAATTTCTTAAGAAATTATCGTCAATCATTTCCCTTTTTATGATAAAAATTTTCAATTAATTTTATTTTTGTGGTTGCTGGATTATTACTGAAATTCTTGTTTCTGTTATCCTTGTTTTCTGAAATCTGCTTGAAATTTTGATAAAAAAAATTGAATTGTTGCTGAAATCTTGGAAGAAAAATACTGATTCATGAAAAATCTACCCATGTTCGTTCAAATAATCCTAAAATTTTGGGAAGGAAACTGTCAAAAAAATTGCCGGGAATTTCTAGCCTGCTGCTTTATATATAACTAGTGCGACCACTCGTGCGATGCGCGACGAAATCGAAATTAAATAATATTTTAAATAAGTAAATATAAATAAATACTACAAAATATGATTTAAAAATAAAATATCAATTATTCAATAAAATCCCGAATTTAAAAATGTACTCCACACAATTATCAATTGTGTGGAGTAATTTTTAACTATGTATAAAGTGTAATGATAACTATAGTCATTAAATAATTTTAAATTATTTGATAATATTATTTCTTGTAGTGAATGAAAATGAGTATACACATTATTATTACTCCACACAATAATAAATAAATAAATAATTTCATACACAAACATAAGTAAAAAAGTTGTAAAATTTTAACATACAGGAATAAAATAAAATATTTTAAAATTTTAATAACCTATTCGTTTTAAATTCATTTTTGATAATTTTTGTACCATATTAAAGATCTTGATACGAACTTAAACTTAATATGCATATTGAATATTTATTCATAAATCAAATTTGATGATATTTAGAAAATAATTAAATTATATAAAAAAATAGAAAAAAATTAGTGAAAAAATTGATGGGAGAAGAGAGAGAGAAAATAGAGGAAAAATTTGGAGGGAGTATTATATAGATATAGATAATATAGATAGTGAGTGGGTATGACAACACGGAGACGGCCCAAGGCCCAAACAAATTACTCCTTCGCCAGCCCGAAGCTGAAAGCCCGCTTTCGAATTCTGACCATACGGTAGTTGCCACTGCAGTTCGTACATTCACCCAGAATAAAAAAATAAAATAAATCATAGTGTACAAAAAACCAGGAGCGAAAACGAAATCTCCACCCAAAAATCCAAGCTTGTGATGTCGCAAGCTCGAGTGTACACTGACGTCAACGTTCATCGGCCTCGGGAGTACTGGGATTACGAGTCTCTCACCGTTCAATGGGGGTATTTCATTCCCGTTCTTCAAAATTTTCGCCCAATTTTTTTTTTTTTTTCAAGTTTTCTTTTATTTTCCGAGTAATTATCCATCGTTGATAGATTATTTCATGATTGAAGTTGCATGTTGAGTTAATTTTAGTGGGAGGTGATGGGGAATGGTTTGATTGAGATTTATGATGTTGTAGGTACATAATTATGTTTCTCGTTTTTGCAATCATAGTTGCCTTAGATTGGTTGAGCATATGAATAAGCTTGTTAGGGAACAGTAGTTACTAATTGCTGCTGGAGACCTCATATTTTGGTGTCTAATGGGGGTTAGCTTAGTGAAGTTGATATGAATGTTGTGGGACAAGTAAAAGTTGGAGGAGGTATGAGTTTTGGGTTGGACATATATAGTAGCAACTAGCAACTGGAGTTAATCGTTTTGGTCTCTTTCAAGTTTGAGCTTCCGTAAACTAGTTGTTTTAGCTTGTTGTAGCCAGATACTAGAAAGGTAATACGTTTAGCACTACTTGATTGTTTTGTTTCTGTCGTGCTGAATGATAATATCTTTTTTTATTTATGTGTTGTTTTTAGATGTTTTTTGTTGTTTCAGTCACATGATTGTGTTTTCTTGTCTATTTAGAGATCAAGATGATTATGAAGTTGTTCGAAAAGTAGGAAGGGGAAAATACAGTGAGGTCTTCGAAGGTATAAATGTCGCAAATAATGAAAAGTGCATCATCAAAATTCTCAAACCAGTCAAGAAGAAGAAGGTAATTTTGTATTCTTTGTTGGGTGCCAGTAAAGGAAAGAATGTTAATGGTACATCTTTTTTGTCAGGCGTCTGTTTTACTATGTGTAATAAGCTTCTCTAGAGTAACATAATTTCATTTATATAGAAGCTTGTATGTGATCCTATGTGAGTAAATCTTACAGTTGTGACATATGGGCGTCCACGTCATTACATATCTGCATCATGCTATCTCCTTTTAATTTATTTTCTAAATGCCCTTTATATGTTTCTTGAGAAGTACAGGGACATTTTCTGCTTTGAAATTTGTAATCAGACATTATTTTTGGTCCCCCTGGATGGATAGTTCCTTTTTTGTCTGGTGCTATATACGACAATTTTAGCTAGGATTATTTTTTGAACTTCATTTAGTTTAATTTTGGTGCCAAAAGAAGTTCAAATATCATTATTCGACTTCTTTGTGGACAAAATTCTCTACATTTGATGATACACTTCTCTACCTGCTGGCTTCTTTTAAGTTAGAGCTTACTGTATTAACTTTAAAATTCAATCATTATATAATTCTTTCCCCATATTTCTGATTAATTTGAAATATCAAGGGTCTGCAACAGCACAACCTTTTTTGTTTATAATTGTAGCGAATGCTGCTTGGTGATTCTTTTTCGAATGATGCAGATAAAGAGGGAGATTAAGATACTTCAAAATCTTTGTGGAGGTCCAAATATTGTGAAGCTGCTAGATATAGTTAGAGATCAGCATTCAAAGACGCCTAGCTTGGTGTTTGAATACGTGAACAGCACCGACTTTAAAGTCTTGTACCCAACATTAACTGATTATGATATACGCTACTACATTTACGAGCTTCTGAAGGTCTCCTTTCTGTCTTATTACTAAACCTTTTCATAGACTTTTGTTATTTTCTACCTATTTGTTCTTTGTTAGGTTTTGGTTTTTTATACCTTTTTTTGTCATTGATCATTTTATTCAGCTTATATCTGGGTTTCTGGAAATTAGTGAATTATTCCTGGATAGGAACTTCTTTGAGATATTGAAGTATTGCCTCACTGCTGTGTGATTATGGGCAATATGCAATTATGCATTATTGTTTCCCCTTGAGAGGATTTTATCTCTCTCATTTTATAGGTTATTTGATATTCTATTTACAATTAGGTTGGCACTGTCAGGGTATTTCATATTTGGACTTTTTAAGCATTCTGTGATTATGCAAAAGCACTCTGGTTCGTGATCATAGATGAATATGTAGTAACTAAGTTTTTTTTTGTTTTTCTTTTCCCTCATACCTGTATGACATGTCTCTTTGCTTTTATTTGCATTTTGTTTTATGCTCGTGGAAAATTGATTCACGACTTTGCATGGAATGATGAAATTCCAGGGTTTGGGAACTTGAACTGCTATACAAATCTACTTAGTTACAGCATTGGCATATAGTATTCCATACAGGTATAACCGATTGCCTTGTAGAATGGCAGGGCTATTTATGAACTGCAATTTTGTAGTATCTTATCTCTTCTTATAACTTTTTAATATTTGCTTATTTAGGAGGTTTTGGCATTTAATTATCACTTTTGAGCAAGAGTTGCATAATCTACTTCCAGGATATGACTGACAATGCCAAAAGTGCCAGTTTCTTGCACTGAATTCATTTTATGTCTATTAGATGATAAATGTTATTTTATTGAACTTGAATTCTAGTTCTTGTATTTATTGTAACGTTTAAGCTTTTGTATGGGACATTGTGGTGTTTGGAAATCTTCGGCACCTACAATGTTGATTTGTACTAATCTTACAGTTGCTCTGATTTGTGGTTGGTGATAATTCTGGATGACAATTGTTGTATGAAAGTTGATTTTTTCATCTGGGTTGATATTTCCTGTTGTTGTCGCCCTGGTTTAAGAGATTGTTCTATATCCAAAATTGCAGGCACTCGATTATTGCCATTCACAAGGGATAATGCATAGAGACGTGAAACCTCATAATGTGATGATTGATCATGAGTTGCGGAAACTTCGGCTGATTGATTGGGGGCTTGCTGAATTCTATCACCCTGGCAAAGAATACAATGTCAGAGTGGCTTCAAGGTCTTCAATTTTAAATTTCTAAATTCTAGTCCTTTTCACTTTGGGTTGGGGCCAGGGGGAGCCGAAATATTGAAAAAGGTCAAGCCAACATCCTTAGCAATCCCACTAGAGAGTTTTCTTCCGAGTCCTGCCTGAATGTGGCTGATTCAGAAAATGATGTATCTAATCTTCTCATGTTGCTCCGCAAGCCCATGTTGAATTGTGTTACTAACCTGTGGCATTTTGTCTTTGGAACTATACCCCAGATACTTTAAGGGGCCTGAACTACTTGTGGACTTGCAAGACTATGACTACTCTCTAGATATGTGGAGTCTTGGATGTATGTTTGCTGGGATGGTGAGAATTAGTTTTGTTAACATAATCTGTATTTGCTATTAGCTTTGGTTGTTGGACAATAATATTCTTCCAACTTGCAGATTTTTCGTAAAGAACCTTTCTTTTATGGACATGATAATCAAGATCAGCTTGTCAAAATTGCCAAGGTATACTTACTTTCTAGAATTATCTATCTTTCTGGACAATTGTTTTCAAGCTTGCTACTTTGTTTTATCACACGCTGATCGACTTGTCCAAAGATTTTTGTTGTTATTGCTTGTTTCTCATTCATTCATATACTTGACTGCCCAAAGAATGTTGTACGCATATATTATCTTTGTTTCACTGAATTTGTGATATCTAGGTAATAAAGTCCTGCAGTGGATTTGAAATGTTCCGTATTGGCATGTTTCTAAATCCTCGTTCTTCAAACCGGAATTTCTGCATGCCCCAGTTTCCCCTATTGCCAAATCACTTCATTGTTGAATTAGTGAACTATACCTACTTGAATTTTACATATGCAGCCTTAACTTCTATTTTAGACAAGAAATATTTTGTAGTGAAATTGATGCTAAATTTTTTATATATCTTGCTGTTTTATTACTTTTGGTGTTGTGCTGTTGCACATGGACATTTTAATGTAGCATCAATGCCGGTTTGCGTATTTCTAGTGGGTTGTCAAATCATGCTGATTTTCCGGTTCGTATTGGATGTCCTGCAATCCTATCTCTGTCATAACTCAGGCAGCCTTGAGCCTTCTTATGAAACAAGACATGTATAAAATAGATTCTGAACTCTTTGCGTATTAGTCGTATTTGCTAAACCTTGTCTGTAACTTTAAATGTGAGTGAGTTGTGTGGACCCTACTACTATTAATGGAAGTGGAAAATTTTTCGTGGACTGACAGAAAAAGAAATTGTGGCAAATTTTTCGTGGGCGGAGGGAGTATCTGGTTTCTGGGTATGTCATACTGGTGTATCTATGATATTTTTATCATGAGATTCTAGAATATAGAGGATTTTGTATCATTATCAGTCTGATATATCCATCAAGGGCTCTCATGCTGTAAATATGTGAAACTTCATATGTGAAGATTTATTTTCTCTCGATAATAAAGGTACACTTTTATTAACTTTTGACTTCACAGGTCCTTGGTACAGATGAGCTGAATGCATATTTGAACCAGTACCATCTTGAGCTGGATCCTCAACTTGATGCTCTTGTTGGAAGGTAGTTAAAAAAACGTACTTCTTTATTGCCCTTCCAAAGGTCAAATCAAGAACAGATATTGGAGAAAGTTATATTTACTTATTTGATTCTGCTGGATGCAGCTATCTTCCTTCTATGAATGGTTTCATGAATTGATAAAGGGAACCAATTAATCCGCAGTCCATGTTTAATGGCTTGAGTTGTTATTATTCCTCAGGCACAGTAGGAAACCCTGGTCGAGGTTTGTTAATTCAGACAATCAACATCTCATCTCACCAGAGGTTACTTAGCCTTCCATAACTTGATGAGATTTCGTTTTATTTCTCTTATAAGTTGTTCGACTAACATTTTTCTTGATTCTTTTTGTTTCACAATGCGACAAGCAGGCTATTGATTTTCTGGATAAGCTTCTCCGCTATGATCATCAAGACAGACTTACAGCCAAAGAAGCCATGGTAGCATTCTATTTTTATCACTTTTCTCGCATTTCCATTTTCTCATAGTTGTATCTCACGCACTGTCATCTATGGCTCGTTTCATTTCAAGAGAAGCACGAATCAACAAGGTTGTCATTATAAAAGACAAACTGACATGCATGAGTTGATCCGCGTCTTAGTTTCTGTTTAGGGCTGGATACATTTTGTACTGAGATAAGTTTTGGCTCTGCCATTAGCACTACATTAAAACACTCTTTTTGTTCCGTTTCAGGCTCATCCATACTTCAACCAAGTGCGGGCTGCTGAAACTAGCAGGACGCGGATGCAGTTGCAGTAGGTTGAATTATCACATCCTCCGATGTCATATCATGTACGGCAACGAAGGGAAGTATTTGCCGGCTATCGGTTTTCAATGGGACAGGTGGTGTGTTTCACGCCTTCATTCCTAAATTCTTCCTACATTGCCAAAAGATTGTACAACACACACCTCTACTTAATTGTAACACCCACTATATTTAAGTTTGGGACTGTGTGGAACTTGATGAGACTGAAGTAGTGTTTAGTAGACTATAAAATGATTGCATGTTTGATTATCCATGTATCTAGATTTTCCCACATCTTATGGGCAAACACTTGATGAAATTTGAATTAAGATGCCATAAACCGCAGAAATGTCGACAAATATTAAACTCGGTGTGAATTGAAGAGGTGCAAGATGTTAAAAGAAATCTTGAGAAGTAGAGAACATTCAAACATCAAGTGCGTTATAACAGGGCAGAGAATATTTATATAGACTGAGATAATATGAACATATTTCAGAGTTTCAATACACTTAAAACTATCAAGAGTTTAGGATATTATCTCAGCAACAATACTGAAACAGCTTCAAAAACATTGACAGACTCGAGATATAGTTGAAACCCATTTCGCCGGCTGCTCCTCACTTCTTCAGGTGGGGGAAACAAGTGTAGACATCAGCCTTCGGATGTTTTGCTTCTGCATGTTCTCTGCATTTCACCTCCGAAGTAGTGCAAATGAAAGTTTGCATACAAACCTTGCACTGCAATTTACGACCAAAAGCACGAAATGATCATCAGGACAAATTGGACACAAAATGAGCCACATTATCCAAGATCGTCATCCATCACGATTGGATTGTTTGGTGCTACTTAAACAGGATAATGCAAAAGAGAACTCAACAATTGATACCATACTGATAATGAACAATGTTAAGTTAATCCAAACATGCACCTAATTTCTTGGGCAATGCAGTTATGCACGGCAATTCCCAGCCACCCCTACTCAATGAGATCGAGTTGACACAACTGAGAAACGTGCCATTCTCTAGATAAAGTCACAGATGT
The DNA here is from genome assembly GCF_028751815.1 of Salvia miltiorrhiza. Classification (NCBI taxonomy): domain Eukaryota; kingdom Viridiplantae; phylum Streptophyta; class Magnoliopsida; order Lamiales; family Lamiaceae; genus Salvia; species Salvia miltiorrhiza. The sequence continues at coordinate 59,619,769 of NC_080388.1, forward strand.
CCTTAGCTTCATCATTATATGAGAAGTTGATATTTCACCATCTGGATTTTCACTATGAGAAGCCAATTCGCATCACCGTCTATCTACACTACACTTAATAAACACGTAGTCCATCTTCTGAACCAAATAAAAACTTAGAAAGGCCTACATCTTATCATAACAAATTGCAAGTCTGAAAAAAAATACATCAGTTTGTCACATCTTTACACATTTCATACTGAATCAAAACAAATAAACAGTTGAGCTAATCAGGAGCAATACAATATCAATATCAGCCTATTCAGCAAAAGCTTTTTCAGTCCACCATAAATACACACAAGACAACAATAAGAAAGCACAGAAAAATCACATAAGAATTATTCGGCACATAAAACCCCCAAAATCCAAGAAAAAAAAAATCAAGATATCACAATAACTCAGATAAATCAACAATAGACATGTAGTAAGAATTATATTTATATAAAGTTTAAAAATAAATAAATAAACAAAACCTGGATGGTCATAGCCTTCTTGTTGGTTTCAAGCTGACTTCCTGCCCAGAAAATCAAAGACGCCCTCACGATCAATTGAATAAAAACGAGATTAAAGAAAAATAAAAAAGAAATGAGCTTCTGATCCCAATCATGAAATTTACAGAAAACTGAGATACCTTTCTGGCCTTTGAGCTTCTCCATGTTTCTCTCTCTAGCCATCTTTGCCTTCTGCCCATTGCCTCCACCCATGGCTTCTAGCTCCTTCCCCTCTCTCTCTCTCTCTTTTTTGGGGTGTGTTTTTCTTTTCTTTTTGGGGATCAAAACCCTTTATTTCTCGTTGCTCACTTCTCTTTGGCCCTTTGACGGTAGAGATGCAGAGGCATCAATTGCGGTATATATATGTAAATTGGAAAATAATTTATTGAAAATATGTTTATATATTTTTTCTGGTAATATGGTGAAGTAACAGGGGTATTTAATTTGGTGAAGAGGGGGTAGATTCTAGAAATACAGACGAGCCAAAGGAAATTAACTCGTTTTATCTAATCTTCATTAAACTTATTATTATTGAAAATTGGAGTTTGTAGCTATTTTTTATAAATAAAATGACAACCTTTGAAAAATATTAAGTTCTAAAATAAATTAACTCGTGTTTTGAACCAAATTTATCTACAGTGATGAATTTATATAGGATTTTATTGAGTTTTGGTTATATCTGTAATTGACAGTCTTGACTTTAAATTTTTATTATAATAAATTATATATTAAATTGTTAAATAAAAAGATAAAGAAATTGTTAGTGTGGCTTAGTCATAGTCATATTAACATGGAAGATTAGCAATTTCACCTTATTGATACATATGCATAATTTATTGACGACTTATTTGCGAATATGTTAGTGGAATTGATCCAATATAACCAAAACACATGCATACATAGTACTAGCATTTACATCCCGTGCAATGCACGGGTAAACATTTTTAATTTTTATATTTAATAAAAATATATATATACAATTTAAACATAATCCTTCAATTTTATTATAACTATAAAATTGTCACTCAATTTTAAAATTAATTTAAAATTGATTTTAAATTGAAAACTCCCTTTTTAGTATAGTATAAATTTCTTCCGTATATAAAATATCTTTTTAATTTTTTATTTCCATTTAATATGAAGAATCATGTATTGGATTCAATGATGATTATATATTATATATTTCTTAAAAGAAATTGAGAGCGATCTCTAAGAGGATACCAAACAGTGCGATCTCCTATGTGTGAACAGTGAGGTCCTAGATCCAAACCTCATTATTTTCCCTCCCCAACTGTCCCAAGTCAAAAAAAAAAAAAAAAAAAAAATAGATCGAGAGCGGACCGAGTAATAATTTCTATGAAGTAACAAAAAGTTGGCGATAGTTAATATTTTTCACACTCGCATTAATTATCCCATTCAGTTCCGTATCAAACGCCAATTTAGTGCGGTTTGTAGTTCTTAGGTAGTTGTGGAAAAGTATAATTAATAAGGAGTAGCTTTTAATAATGTTGACTAGTGTTTCGGAAAAAAAAAAAAATTACTTATGCAGCCACGTTATGGTTAGTTAAAAATTAATTAAATAATGTGCATGTGTTGGTCAAGCGGTAAGGCCTTAATGTCTAAGGCCAAAGGTCTTGGGTTCGAGTCCTTTGTGGCGCGATCTTTTAATTTCTTTATTTAATATTGTAAATTTATCAAAAAAAATTTAATTAAATAATAATTTCGACTTTTTTAAATTGAAAAAGAATTTAATTATTTTATTGTACTGTTCACATTTTATAGTTTTTTTTAAAAAAAAATTATACTTTTAATTTAGCTTTAAAAAAGAAATAAAAAAATTAAAAAAATATTTTATGAAAAAAAAAATGTTAGAGTAATTTTCTGAAATAATTTGTTTTTTACTTGGGTTTTGAAAGAAGAAAGCGGTTTAAAGTTTAAACTCCCTTACCTCTTGTAATTCTCCAAAAAAAGTTTAAACTCCCTTTCCTTGTACGCATAATTTTTATTTTCTTTGAAGCGGAAAAGACGAAATATCATTAAGATAACGAAAATTTTATTTATAGTTAGTAAATATCTTACCTATTTTTTAATGTTATGTTAATAGTCTTAAGACAAATACAATGTTTTAATACGCAAAGAGTATAATATTGTAAAAACACAAAAACTTGGATGCAATCAGTTGCACTGTGCAATTGGGTTGACCCGTATTTTAAATAGTGTTATTTAATTATATGGTTAGGATCATGATATGGATTCAAGTTAGGGTACAGATCATAATTTAAATGAGGGTGCAACCGGCCAGCTCTTGCAAAAATATGTTTATTGTGAGTTGTGACACGTTAATTCTTATCCAGTTAGAATATCAAAATCGGTCCTTGACATAAACAAATGCTTTCACATAGACATCTTTGATTTTTATAACATTTATATCTATTTATATACCTAAGAAAATATGTAAATAATTGACGAGAATAAGAGAGCACAAAAACAATTAGCTCTATGCGAGACAAAACAAACACTCGGGATAACATCATGCGTGTAATCTCACAATTTCCTTATATTACTCATACGTGCCATATTTAACAATATGATAAATATGTGACATAACGCTAACTAAATGTGCTCTTCCATATCGAAACAGAATGCGCACCAAAATTCGAATTTTAATGAATGTTCTGTGAGTGTATTGTAAGTGAAGAAAATAATTCAATTTTATTGTAATATTATGATGATGAGAATAAAAAATATAGGATTTTTGGTGGAATATACGCAATAAATTTATAATTAAGTTGGAATTTGTACTGAGATAATATTCAAATAAAACGTGTGTATATTTTTGTGGAAGATACCAAATTGATAAATTTTCGAAACCGAGGGAGCATGAGATATGATAGAAAATGGGATAGATGAAATGAATTAAAAAGTAGTCACATATGGAAGGAACATTAAGATTGGATATCGTGTGATTCAAGATAAATGATGGATATCAAGGAATAACATGTTAGGCAAAATAGCATCAAAATCTATCAACTTTGGACCGATTTTTATTTTTTCCATGACTTTATAATTTCACGTAAAAATTTATAACTTTAGATTCGATTTTTAATTTTCTCATAAATTAACAATTCCCCCAAATTAATGCTTATATGTCAATCGAAAAATACACGTAAGCTATGTAGTCTGACGAGTAAAACGACTTTGTTTAATTAACTTTTAAATGTCATCATTTTCTTTTAATTTTGGGGACTAAATCAGAATCTGAACATTCTCCATCTTTACTGCTCTCAATCTCCCTTATCTCTTTCTTTCCGTCTCAACGGCAGTCATCACCGCCCTAATTTCAGACGACGGCACAGCCTGGGCCCTAGCCCCAAATCTCGGCTTCCCTTTCTCTGATGGCGTTAGTGACTCCACACTACCGCCTTTCCTCTCTCCGATGAAACAACAGTGGTGAGCTGCCTTCGCTATTCTCCCTCGACTCAAACTGACAACTACAGGGGTCGCCGCCCCTTTACACGCCTGTGTTTTCCCTTTGGTTGGACGGTCAAAGCACCGAGCTACCACCGGCTACGCCACACAGTCAACATTCCCTTCATCAACCGACTCGACAGACGGCACCAACTCAAAACGAAAAAAAACAACGATATGTTTTCCTTATATAATCTATTCAGCATAAGTGTGACACGTAAGTTACACATCATCAAATTAACGGCCGAAAAACATCATTAAGGAAAAATTACAAATCGGATCCACGGTCATGGATTTTGACGCGAAATTATAAAGTCATGGAAAAAACAAGAATCGACCTAAATTTGATGGATTTTGACGCTATTTGTCCTAATATTTTCTCTGATTAAATAATTGAGGTGAAATATTAAATTCAACTGCTAGGTCCGCTACTAATAAATATTAATAGGATTTAAATATTAGTATATTTTATTTATTTTTGGTTTAAATTATATGTATAATAGTATGTAAACGAGATGGAAAAGTGAGATTGCAGATGTGTTCATCAAGCAATATACCAGCTTAATTAGTATACATAATACATGCACCCTTGAATTAGGAAAAATTACATTAAGTTATAAGAAGGCTATATATACCTAAAATTTATAGATCCCACCATGAGGCAAGTGTGGCCAAGAATGTTTATTTATAGTCAAAAAGTAGGTGCAACTATTGAGATCACGTATGCACCCACCCCACTTACAGCTGGTCTCACTAGCTGCATAAATTTGTGGTGCATATTTCAAAGATTTTGCAAAAGGAACAAGTGGTGCGCAACTTGAACGCCCATAAAAAGGCAAAGAAAAATAAAAATAAACCATGGATATGATGTTGAATCATGAATATGTTATCCGTGGGAATGTGCATGTGTGTTTTTATATATATATACGTGATGTTTTTATTGATTGGTGAATATATTAAGGGGTCCAAATTTAATCTACCCACTCTTATAATCTATCTTACAAAACTACCCACATTACCCAAAAGCAAAAGTGATGGTGATAGGCATGCTTGGTTTTTTGTAAAAGTTCTTACACAATGTCAGAAAGATGCCATAAATGTCAACTCACGTCACTTTCCTGCATTAATATATACTGTAGGTTGAAAAATTGAAAAAAATTAGGGGACGTTTGTGTGTTAGAAATATTATTACGAAGGTACAAAAATTCACGATTATGTGTATTATGAAGGAAATATTTATTTTGAAGCGAATGGCATAACTAGCCGCCAGAAATTCTTAGCCGGCAGCACTAGCCGCGGAACTTTTTTACCGGCGGCTAGTGCTTACGGCTACGAATTTCTGGCGGCTAGTTACGAATTGAGAATCAAAAAAAGGTTCTGAAACTAATGGGTCAACTAGCCGCCAGTAAACCCTAGCCGCTAACACTAGCCGCCGGAGAAAACACCGGCGGCTAGTGCTAGCGGCTAGGGTTTACTGGCGACTAGTTGACCCATTAGGTTCAGAAATGTTTTGTTATTACATATATGTTTAAATTGGAATTTTTCAGCCCTCGTATTACTGTTTTATTAAATTTTGTGCATTTTTAACTACTTATCTTACACATTTTCTTACACAATTGTTCTTGTGTAAGAACTTTTACAAAAAACCAAGCATGCCTATCATGCCTATCACCATCACTTTTTGCTTTTGGGTAGTGTGGGTAGTTTTGTAAGATAGATTATAAGAGTGGGTAGATTCCCCTATTCACAGATATATTAATGTGTTTTTTACTGCATGCATGATGCGCAAAATAAATTGACAATCTACTTATAATGTATTTATATGTAGGGATCGGAGAAGTTCAGATAAAAATTAATTTTATTGTGAAAATAAAGAACTAATCATAACCGTCTAAGTTACATGATGTGAGGTTGAGATGATTCCATGATTTTCTCCTTTTTTATTATAAAATTGTGTTGATAAGGTGAGGACCGATGACTGTAATTTGCAAAATAAGGAGTAACAGATTATTTCCATTTTTAAGGGATTTTGCACATATACTAATAATATTATTACTGCAGCAAACTCCAGTATATGAATAGTGAGGTTTAAGGTTCAAACTTCACGACTCTCCCTCCTCCAAGTAAAAAGGATAAATATAAAATAATAATAGTATTATTGTTTTATTGTATGTGTGTGTTTTTTTTTTGCTTATTTAAATATTTCTTTTCCCACAATAGGTTTTGTCGTATTTTTTTTTCCAACGATGTGTATTGCGACATTCAAACTTACAAACATATATTTATGTTTTCTATTTTATGTCATATTGTTATTTATTTATTTATTTTATTGTATGCTAATCACTATATAATATTGTTTGAGATTCATGCTCTATTCTTAATTCATGATTTACGTGGATTAGTGGATTAATGAAAAAATTTTATTCTATTTTTCTTCATTCCTATATTTATTGCCGACCGTTTTTGCAATTCAGCTTGAAATTAATGCTAAGTCAATTTGCACTTTTTTTTTTTTTTTTTTTACTTTAGGAAAGGGAGAGCGGTGGGGTTTGATCCCTAGACCTCACTGTTCGTATACAAGAGTTCGTACCGCTGGGAATAACTTGCACTCTTTTAGGTTTAGAGATGTTTACTTTTGTAAATGTATTGCTTCACCACTACACTACTTTGTTGTTCTTTGGTTGCAGTCCAAAGACGATTAATTGTTCTCCTAGAGCACTTAAACTTCACCATAGCTTCATTGATTTTTCCATTTTGCAGCCTTTCATTGCGGTGGCCTTCAAGCAATAACCATGTATTGTTGTTATTGGATAGCACGCCTCATATTGACTTTTTGTTGAATGTAATTTTAGCAATAGGTGTTGGTGAAAATGCCGAAAGAACATGCTATATTTATAAACAATTGTTTGCCTTTGAATTGAAATTTTAATGGAAATTTTGGATGTTAGCCAAAAATTTGGTAGATTTCAGTTTTTGCATCAGGAATGAAAGTGATTGCAACTTTTTCTAAATCATTTCAGTTTTTCTGCCGGGAGGGTTACTTTGCTGCGCTCTGTTCTTACGTCAAAACCGATTTACCAACTGTCTTACTCTGTTCTACCCAAGGGTATCCTTTCGAAAATTCGAAGTTTGTTTTGTAACTTTCTTTGGGGAGGGAGTGGGAGGTCGGGGGAAAGAAAAATTCATTGGTTTAAGTGGGATGTGTTATGTGCTGATCAAGACAAGGGAGGGCTCGGTTTCAAAGATCCGGAGAGGTTTAATAGGGCTTTAATGGTTAAATGGATTTGGCGCTTCCTCTCCGAGAAAGATGCTCTGTGGGCTAGAGTGGTTAGGGCTTGTAAGGGGGATGTCAAATGGGATGATGGAGGCTTCAAGCTAGAGGGGAATAGGGGGATGAGGGCGTGCTGGTGGAAGAGGGTTTTGAGCTTAAGTTGGGGGGAAAAAGGGAGGAGCTTTAAGGAAAATATGGGTTTGCAAATTGGAGAAGGAGATTCCATCTCTTTTTGGCACCATTGTTGGGCTGGGGATAAGTGTTTGAGAGATCGATTCCCTAGGCTATTTCGTCTTAGTGATAACTAGGGAGGGACGGTCAAGAGTATGGGGAGCTGGGTTGAGGGGGAATGGGTGTGGTCTTTCAACTGGAATCGGGAGTTGTTCGATAGAGAGAACGAACAGGTGCTTGATATGTTATATTCAATCAAAAATTTTGGTGTGGTTGCAAAAAAACAGGACGGATATGGAAGTGGAAAGCTACTAAAGATGGAGTGTTTTCAGTTAAGACGGCATATAGAAGTTTCAACAAGGAAGCAACAACAAATGTCAATAGGTGCAAAGAAGTGACTTTCGACTGGATTTGGAAGGCTCCGGCTTCACATAAAGCAAAAACTACAGCTTGGAGGATTATTAACGAAAGAATGGCGACAGTTGATAATTTATTGAAAAGGAAGGTGCCTATCTCAAATTCAGAATCAAGGTGTGCTCTGTGTCAAATGCAACTCGAAGATGCCAATCATATTTTTTTCTCCTGCATTATGACTGCTGGAATCTGGAACGAACTCCTCAGGTGGCTCGGCAAGCAGTCAGCTCTTCACTCAAATGCAATTGTCCATAGCTCGGCTTTCACAAATATTGGTAACAAAAAAGATGGTCAGTTTCTTGCGGGTGTGTGGATGTGTACTGTGTGGTGTATCTGGAAAGGGAAGAGCGAAGTTCGTTTCAACCATGGAAAATGGGCTCAAGATAAAATGGTGGCTGAGATTAAATCTAGACTTTGGAGTTGAAAGCAGGCATACAATCTGAGAATCCCAACCGAAGACTTTAGAGCTTGGTTTGCCGCAGCAAATCTGGAGGAGAGTGGAGCAGAGAGAAATTGATTTCAGAGATCAAGACGAGACTGTGGAGCTGGACGATGACTTTCAAGGTGTCGACTTCAACAACTGACTTTAGGCATTGGTTTGCAGCGATCAAGCTTTACGCTTTGAGTTTGGATTTGGTTGTTGCTGTTGAGCTGTGTTGTTCTGATCTCTTGGATTTTGTTGTTGCTGTTGTGTTGTTTTGTTTTGATATCTCTGGTTAGTTTTCTTTTTCTTGTACTCTCCTTCTTCTCTTTGGGTACTACTGGTACCTGTTGCAATAAATTCTTTCTTTGCCTGAGCAAAAAAAAAATTCAGTTTTTCTGCCTTTTTTTTGCATTTCAATTTAGAATTTGAAAGTTTTGGATTTTGGTGAATTCAACTTGAATTTTGGAATTTTTGAAATATAAATTTATGTGGAATTAAAAAAAATACTATTAAGTTCAAATCTGGAACGAAAAAAACAAGAATTTAATTTGAAATAAAAAATGAATTAAAACTTTAAATACTTAGCGGACAGAGAAAATAATTAGTAATTTCCTTAATAACATGGTCTCCACCTACTTTACTTACTAAACATCATTTTCTTAATTTTTGTGCCCAAATCAAAAGTGCCAAGATAAGTGAAACAGATGAAGTATTTTTTTTCTTAATAATTCTTTGCATTCTCATTTTTCTCTCTCTTTTTTTAAAAACTTGCACTTTAGTTAATGGTAAAATATTCGATGTACATATCAAATTAAATATCGCTACAAGAGCTTTAATTTGATATATAATATGTTAATTTATTTTAAATAAAAATTTATACAGATTTAATGTCTTAAAATAAAATATTCTTTTCTCCCCTCTCTCTTATTTTACACAATATAATTTTTATTGCATTTGAAAATACTCCATAAGTCCACAATATCGTTGCCACTTTGTGGATGACACAAATTTTAAGTAAATGGAGGATGATAGTAGTAGTGGCTATTGTTGTGAGTGGTATTTGTGGACCCTATTCTATAAATGGAAGTGACAAGGATACTGTGGAGGGACCAAAACTGCAAAAATGACAATAATATTGTGGACAGATGGAGTATTAAATATAAAGGTAATTATTTAATTTATGAAATTGTATTCTTTTAATTCTAAAACAAAAATAAAATTGTCTTCTTTTACAATGAAAATCACAACTTCATTCTATCCATTTTATTTTGAATCTCATATTGATTTTTGATGAAACTTTATAAAATGATAAATTTTGTACAATCACATTAGTTTTTCAATAGACTTCTTGAGTTTGAATCTCATGTATAGTTAAAATTTTATTTTTCGAAATTCACATATTTACACAACGAATTTATATGTGTTCTAAATAAAATTGATACTCCATCCATCCCACACTCCACAAGGGTCGGGCACAAATGTGTTAAGAAACAAATAATTTATAATAAAATAGGAAAAAGAATAATTTTTTTAGGATATATATATTTATCCAAAAATAAGAGAGATGATTATGTGTGAGACACAATAATATATATATGATGTAAATAATAATTATGTATGGATATTTTCATTTTAGGAAGTGAATTTTAAAATGGAACACTCAAATAAAAAAATGTAGCTTTATTAGCATGGGATAGAGAGATTACATTTTAGCTGGTTCGTATTATTGTTGTTGTTGTTGTTATTATTATTATTATTATTATTATTATTATTATTATTATTATTATTATTATTATTATTATTATTATTATTATTATTATTATTATTATTATTATTATTATTATTATTATTATTATTATTATTATTAACGTTCCGGCTTATAAATAATGGGTTAATTACGCCAAAAGCCATGAACTATACCCAAATTTCCAAACTTTCCATGAACTTTTTTTTTTTAAATCAAAAATTCCCTGAACTTAAAGTGGTGAACAATTTTTCCACGCTTTTTTCTCCGGTGAAGCTCCGGGCTGACTTGTCGCCTACATGGTAATATCGAGCTGACATGGCGCTTATTTGGACAGAAAAATTGACACTTGGAAAAAAAATGAACCAAAAAAAAGCAAAAAAAGAAAACAAAAAACCATTCTCTTCTCCCTCTTCCGGCAAACTCCACCGCCGCCTCTCTCTCCACGTCCACCGCCTTCCCCCATCACCATCACCAGATCTGCCGCCCTCTCTCGTTCCACCGCCCACCGCCTTCCCCCACTACCCCGCAGATCCGCCTTCCCTTCTCTCTCCCTCTCGTGTTTTCTGCCCATCAGAATAGCATCGCCGTCTCTAACTCCACCGCCGGCTCTCTCTCCACCGTCCACCGCCTTCCCCCACCACCATCACCAGATCTGCCACCCCCTCTCTCTCCACCGCCCACCGCCTTCCCCCACCACCCCGCAGATCCGCCTTCCCATCTCTCTTCCTCTCGCGTTTTCTACCCATCAGAATAGCGTCGTCGTCTCTGAAATTCGGGCGAGCGACCGCCCATTCCTCCGATCAACGTCGCCTCTCCCTCGACTGTCTCCCTCTTCTCTCAATTGTTCTCTATCTCTCTCTGTGCTCGACTGCACACTCAAATCGACCCTAATTTCTTCTCTCAAATCCTCTGGAGAAAACGAAGATGAAAAGCCCCAATTTCCCTCATCTTAGCCTGAATTCGGCGAAGTTGACGCCTTACCTCTCCGCCTCAAGCCCTAGCTCACCTCTGTTCGACACAACTCAGCCGTCGCCGCCTCTGGAACCGGTGAGGAGATGACATTCTTAGGTCGATCCTCCCCTCAATCTCACATAATTGAAGCAAAAAGGGCGAACCCCCAGTCCTCTCGACTCTGGAAAAATTGCCGCACTGCTTCGACGTCTTCCTTGGCCGGAATCGCCGTTCGACGTCTCAGTGCCGCTGGAGGAAGGCTCCTCAGATCCGCCGCCTCCCTGAGAGAGAGGTTTGGGCTCAAAACGACGTCGTTTTACCCCCTACTAAACGACGTCGTTTTGATTTTCGTTCGGCGGTGCCACGTCATATTTCAGGCTACTTAGAAATGCCATGTCAGCACTCAATTTGGGGATTTTTGAAAATCATGGAAAAATTGTTCACCATTTTAAGTTCAGAGAATTTTTGATTTAAAAAAAAAAATCATGGAAAATTTGGAAATTGGGATATAGTTCATGATTTTTGGCATAATTAACCCATAAATAATAGCTTACGATACTAATGATAAAATCATAAAACTGAAGTCAGACTGAAGTACACATAACTAAGACGTGTACCAATTTCAGTATATAATAGCATTTCAGTAATTTTCGATTATTTCAAGTCTGAAATCACCTAAATATTTCCATGATTCATATTCAACTGCAGCAAACACTGTAGCATTCATCATGGCTGCAAACTCTAAACAACAAAAAACCCGATCATACATCGGTTCCAGACGTTGTCTAAATTGCCAGCTACAAATTAATGTATATATGAAGCAATACAATATTATTTGGGATACTAATTTCTGGATTAAATATTACATAAATTATTATTCTTCTAGGGAAATGTAGAGGCCTACTAATTAACTAATTTATATAACTAGCGTTGCCATTATATTATTAATTAGGCAAATTCAAAACTTCTTGCCCACACCTGGCCCCCGCCCATACCCACCGTACCCTCCACCACCGCCGCCATTGTCTCCATCGCCACCGCCATCGCCACCGCCGTAACCTCCCATCCCGGAACCAGAACCACCCCCGCCACCGTATCCGCCGCCCGAACCATATCCAGCACCACCTTGGCCCATGCCAGAGCCTCCACCACCACCGCTACCCCACCCTCCGCCACTACCTCCCCCAAAATCATACCCACTTCCACCATTACCCCCTCCACTTCCACCACCACCGCCATTACCAAAACCTCCACCGCCAAACCCACCCCCACCACCAGAGCCGCCGCCAAACCCGCCTCCGCCGCCATGGCCACCACCCCAACCCCTTCCAGGCCCAAAACCTCGACCTTTATCATATCCACCAGCCGTCAAGCCCACATCAACACCAGCATTTTCAGAGATTTGTACCCCTTTCCCGGCGACGGAAGGCGAAAACCTCCCCTCCATGGCAGCTTCAACACCTCCATAACCACAAGACAAGATCACAACCATAAAAAAAAGCCACCAAGAAATTATGTAATTATGCGCTTCCATGATTGGCAAATTACAAGACAAGAGAATTAAGGAGGTGGTGGTAGCTGGCGGCGCTCCGCCATTATATAGGGCTGCATATTCATGGCGATGGAGTGGAAGGTGTGAAGCATGCTTCATGAGTTTGGTAGCGAACGCATTCCGCCGCGCCCCCATATTAACACAACTGCTTCAAGATAATATATCAAATAAAAACCTTTATTCGTTTGCAGAATAAACACACATTTGCAAGCATGTACAGCTATATTATTATTTTTCCTTCTCAATATTTGATTGAACTTACAATAAAGTTTTTATCTTCTTCTATATGAAGGCATGTTTGTTTGTCAGGAAAGTAATGTGAATTTGGATTGTTATTCCCAGGAAAATGATTCCGTGGAAAATGAATCTTAATAAATTCATTATCCAGTGTTTGAAAATACCAAAACTAATTGTTAAGATTCTGAATTTGTATCATTAAATAAATAAATAATCAATATATATAAGAATTAAATTGTAATTTAATCTTCATAATAAATTTCTCTAATTAATTTTATAGTAACAACAAAGTACATTATTAAGGTTAATTATATGATTTATAATTCTAAAATCAAATTCAATTTTTTTCTTACATAATAATAATAATAATAATAATAATAATAATAATAATAATAATAATAATAATAATAATAATAATAATAATAATAATAATAATGTACAACATAAAGTATGATTTATAGTTTTAAAAAATTAAATTAAGATTTTCATGATAAAGTATGATTCATAGCTCTAAGACTTAAATTATAATTTGCTTAAAATAAATTATGAACTAATTAAATAATAATAATAATAATAATAAATATGATTCATAATTCTAAGAATTAAATTATGATTTTCTTAAAATAATTCATGAATGAATTAATCAATAATCAATAATCAATAATCAATAATCAATAATAATAATAATAATAATAATAATAATAATAATAATAATTTGTATTTTATAAAATAATACAAATAATATTTATATATATATATATATATATATATATATATAAGTAAGAATCATGAGAATGAGGAAAAAGAATACCTAAGAAAAGACAGGAATAAGAATCCTGGAAAGTTGCACTACTTTCCTTGTTTTCAGGATTCTGATTACTTTCCCTATCTGACAAAAATTTAACCAAACATAGGAATTTAATATTTTGGCATCAGATTACTTTCCCATGACAGAATCCGTGCCAAACAAACATGCCCTTACGGTATTCTGTCGCAAAATTTGATATTTTTTTCAGTAATTAAGTTTTATCACACTTACTAATTTTTCACCAATTATTATAATGTTTTGATATTTTTCAATAATGTCACGAGGTCCAAATTCCCACATTTAAATGTTGACGTGACACAACGGATCTGATGTGGACATATATACGTGTGACATTATTATAAAATCATTTCATTTCTTTAACATTTTGTTTCTACAATTTAGTGGAATAAGGATAAACATTATGTAAAAACATGTGAAGATCGTTCAGGGACCAATAAAAGGAATTGATAATACCGAAGTCGCTAAAATTTCACTTAGCAATCAATCTTTTATTTTTTTTGACAGTACAATTAATCTTTTATTGACAATGAGAATTAAGCTATTGTCATTAGGAAGTATGGAATGATCCTTTTTATTTAGCAATAACTTCAGTTGGATCAAGTTTGTTCTTATTGCATTTGGGCTTTGAGATTTACTAAATTGGGCTTGGTGTAGAATCCAACATAGTGATGCTATATACTCATATTCTATATACTTCTCTTCTTTTTCTTTTTGATGGGAGTACATTTTGAAATTGACCCAACCTCTCTCTACTGATATTCGATATATTTTTGAACAAAAGATCACTATGATGATAAAATAAAGCTCAGTTGGCAATTTTTTTTCTTCCTTCAATTAGTAAATTGGGTATTCAAATCATCTAGAAAGTTTAATGTGAGGGTATGTACAAGTCATTTTATATTTTCTTCAAATTAACTAATATATATATATATATATATATATATATATAGGGAGAGGTTCAAATACGAACCACTAAATAAAATTAAAACAGAGAACCATTTTAAACCATTCGATCATCAAGATCTACGGTGGATGCATCATCTTGGTGGATGAATGCAGATCTTGGGTTCGAATCCTGAAGGGAGCAAAAAATTTATTATTTCCGGATGCATTAAATTTAATAGCGAATGCATTAATTTATATAGTAGATGCATTGATTTTAATGGTTCTTATGTTCTCACGATAAGTGTGGTTCTCACTATAACCGCACCCTATATATATATATATATATATATATATATATATATATATATATATAGAGACGCTTCCCCTCCAACCAATAGGTCGGGGGTTCGAGTCACCCTAGGAGCTAGAGTGTGAGTGGGTTTTTTCCTTTCTTTGGTTGTAACAAATTTAAAAATATATATATATATATATATATAGATATAGGGGAGAGCTAAAATAAGTACACTTCTTAAGATATAAAATAAGAATAATTTTCAGCCCTTAGATCATCAATATCTACGGTTGATTTATCATCCTGTTAGATGAATTCATGGTCCTGAGTTTGAATCCCAAATGTAGCAAAAATTTATCTTTCGCAATTCATACATTTATACAGCAAATTCATACGCGTTCTACAAAAAATTCATACATTTTTCCTAGTTCTTAGTATTTCTTATTTTAAGAGGTGCTCTCACGGTAGCTCTTCCATATATCTATATATATATATATATATATATAGGGGCGCGCTCCAGTGAGACCCCCTATTTTTCGTGTAACATGAGTACAATGAATAAGACATATAATACTAATGAACAAAATGCATATCTAATGAACAAGATGTATATACTAATGAAAAATAAAATTTAAAAAATTCGTAATGAATAAGACATATATACTGATGAACAGGGCCGTATATACTGATGAACAATGCAGTATATACTGATGAATAACAAAATTTAAAATATTCTGCTCCCTCCAGGATTCGAACCCTGCGAAAAAAAATCACCTTCCAGATACAATATCAGCCATAGGATTGATAAAATAAACGCAACAGATCGTGCCCTAGATCTCACTAAAATTAGGGGGTCTCATTGGAGCGGCCCCTTATATATATATATATATCAATAGACCCGCATATCTGACGGATATGGATTTAGATCACAAATTTTCAGACCCGTCCAATCTGGGGCGGATCTGGATCTATGAAAATAAAACGAATCTGTATCTGATATTTATAGGATCCGATCCAAATCCGACTCATTGTCATCCCTACTTTTGCGATAAAGTAAAGACATTATTACACGATTTTCACAAAATCGTGTAACAATCATGAAAACCGTGTAATTTCCCTATATAACAATGTATAAAGTATATAATAATGTAAAATACATTACTACACAATTTTTGCGACTATTACATATTTTTGTAAAATTATACATATATAAAAGGTATGTAACAACATATTTTACACTATTACACGATATAAAGATATTTTGATCAAAATTATTATTTTTATAATTTTATTTAATAAATAAAATTTATGATTTTGGCTAGCTAGAAGAAGTGTTGCAGAATCTATTGATAGTCTATCACTAAATTTATTGGTGATCAAGGTTTACTTCATCAAGTAATCAGGTCGAGTAATTAGAGATTCACGCACTTTCACTATCAACAATCGAAAAAACTTGAGTTAAATATAAATAATACTCCCTCCGTCCCATTATATCTGAGACTCTTTCTATTTAAGGCGTTCTATTGTAAGTGAGACTATTTTCTTTTTTGATAAAGATTTTACTCTTTAAACATATTTTCACCTACAAACAAAATACAATTTTCTTAATTTTCGTGTCCAAAAAAAAGGTCTCACATACAGTGGGATGAAGGGAGTCACTACAAGAATCTGACCGATTACCGACGGAAAATTCCGTCGGTAAAGTCAAAAATTCCGTTGCTAAAAATTAATACCGACGGATTAACGACGGCGCGCGTACGTCGCTTAAAATATGGTCGGTAAATTTTTTACCGACGGAAATTAAATCCGTTGCTAAATTACCGACGGAAATAGCAACGGAATGCCCGTCGGCTGCGAGGGGACGACGACGGCGTCGTCTAGACTTAACGACGGAAATAGCAACGGAATTTTCCGTCGCGATTAGCAACGGAATCAAATTCCGTCGGTAAATTTCGTGCGGGTATTAGCAACGGAATCAAATTCCGTCGGTAATTTTCGTACGGGTATTAGCAACGGAATCAAATTCCGTCGGTAATTTTCGTGCGAGTATTAGCAACGGAATTAAATTCCGTCGGTATTTTTTAATACAATTTTTTTTTTAATTTGCATTATACAATTTAACGACGTCCTGTTACACGCTTCTTTTCAATTATATAACCATCAATATCGAAAACACCAAATGAAATTTAAATTAGCATTCGAATAGTCATAACTTAACAAAATATTCAAGTGTTCACAAATATATAATAGAAAAATTAGTGTAAAATACATTTTAAGAAATTCTTAACTACAAAGAACAGAAGCAATAAGGTTGCTTTTTCAATATACTATCAATTTGGCTAAATAAGAGCTTCCATTATATCATTGAATACTTTAAGAAGCTTTAAAAAATGCCTACTTCACCAAACACTGCAAACTTCTCCTGGATTGCCTCTTGTAAGCGATCTTCAGCTTCATCTTCTGATATTTCTGAATCATTAGAGACATCATAAGGATTAAATAGCCAGCACATTAGTTTATTATTATCAGGAGGTAGAGAATGTATATACAGTAACAACTAGAAACAGACAAAAAGGTGTACATAATTAAAAAATAGGCATCATTATATGTAGAAATGAGACATAAACATAAAATCCCAAATTGACATTGACCGACCAATTTATCCAGACAAATATTTAAAGAAAAACATGGAATCATGAAAAAGCAACAGAGTAATCTGCAGCTTATTCGCGTACAATTACTGTGATTAGTTTTAATTCACTTCCTCTGACCAACTAATACCTGCAACTGCACCAATTGTTTTCTCCACATTTGGTAGGCTTTGTGCTGTACGGACTCCTTCACCACCTACTGAAGGTCCCCATGAAAATGGTCCAGCAGACAAGTCGATGAAAGCCCACCTGGAATAAAATGACTACCAACTATTAAGCATCAAGATCCTGAGGGGAAAAAAATAAGATAGAGAAGAGGGTGGGGGGACTTCACCTTTGATTTCCAATCCATGTATCTGTCAGACATTCAGCATGAAAACCATTTAAGTTTTCAGACTCTAAATCTTTCTTAGAAACAAGCTTCAAATTTTCATTTTTCCCTCCCAAAACCTACAATAGATTTTGAAAGATCATACTAGAAGACTTCCCAAGAAGAAGCTTGCATTAGAAGGCAATAAAAGCTTCCACAATCTGATCGTCACAGCCAGTGCATATTTAAAGATATGAAACTGGCATTTGCCTTCTCTTAAGGAATATATCAGTTAGCATTATAACATAAGAAGAAAATACCTGCAGAACTTTGCTCTGTATCATATGGGCTGTGTCTTTTCCTTGATATAGCGTCTCAACATTGTTCAATGTGTCAAGGCATCTATTATACCACTCTATCTGATAATCATTTCAGTAATATCCAAGAAAGCACATCAGAATCATGAATAAGAGTGCAAGATTTTCCGAGAAAGGAATGGAAGAAAGCAAGAAACAGCAAAAGTCTAGCTATTTCTTTTTTGTAATTTTCTTTGTCTCAAACATATTGAACTTGCTCGACAACAAAAAACTTGATAGGAAGCAAGTACTACCAATAGATGTGACAGAAACATAGAGATAAAAGCTACAATAGTGATTGGTTGATCAAAGACTTAATATAATTTCGTGTATTGCATAACCAACAAGTTATTAGGATCAGAATTAGAAAAGATATCTCAACCAAAGAAAAATTTAGTGCGAATTCAGTATTCAGGAGTTTACAAGGTTGTAGCAAGGTAGTGGTGGTAAAACTAGTTACAAGAGCTCTGAAATATTTTTCAATCTATATGTCACGACCAGATACATAAGAAAATATTTGAAATAATAGGATTTTTCAAATAATTAATGGAAATTAAAAAAAAAATTACAAACCTATGGAGGAATCCGACGGACGCAGGCAGCGGAGGAAGAGGACCGGTGGCCGCGGAGGAGGAGGACCGGTGGCGGCGGAGGAATCCGGCGCTGGCAGCAGAGGACACGGCGCCAGGGAGGGGCGGGGCGAGCAGCAGCGCGGCGTGGGACGGGCAGCGGCGCAGGGCGGGGCGAGCAGCGGCGCAGGGCGGCAGCGGCGCGAGGCGGGGCGACCAGCGGCGAGGCGCGGGGCGGGCAGCAGCGCAGGGCGCGGAGCGGCGTGGGGCGGAGCGAGGCGGGCAGCAGCGCAGGGCGCGGAGCGGCGCAGGGCGGGGCGAGCAGGGGCGCGGTGGAAACGGCGGCGTGGACGAGTCGCCGAAGGGGAGCACGCAGCGGGAGTCGCCGGAAATGGGGAATCGGAGGGGGGAAATTTGGGAATTTTGAGAAATAGAAGTGAAAGTTGTGTTGAAAAAATGAAGGAGGAGGCGCGGTTCATTCACCTTTTTTTTAGGGCACAGCAACGGAATAGCAACGGAAAATTCCGTTGCTATTTAGCAACGGACGTGAATTCCGTTGCTATTTAGCAACGGACTTGAATTCCGTTGTTATTTTTAAAATAAATATTTTCGGTTATTTGAATTAATTATTAGCAACGGAATAGCAACGGACAATTCCGTTACTATTTAGCAACGGACGTGAATTCCGTTGCTATTTAGCAACGGACTTGAATTCCGTTGTTATTTTTAAAATAAATATTTTCGGTTATTTGAATTAATTATTAGCAACGGAATAGCAACGGAAACTTCCGTTGCTATTTAGCAACGGACGTGAATTCCGTTGTTATGTTTAAAATAAATATTTTCGGTTATTTAAAATAATTATTAGCAACGGAATAGAAACGGAAAATTCCGTTTCTATTTAGCAACGGACGTGAATTCCGTTGTTATTTTTAAAATAAATATTTTCGGTTATTTAAAATAATTATTAGCAACGGAATATCGTCCGTCGGTAAATAGCAACGGAATGTTCCATCGCTATCTGCAATTTTTAAAATCGCGGAAATTAAAAAAAAAAAATAACAACGGAAAAATTTCCGTCGGTAATTTTCCATCGGGGATCCGTCGGTAAATCCGTCGGTATGTATGAAAGAGTATTTCCGTCGTTAATCCGTCGTTATTCGGTCGTTATTTTGTAACGAAATTAATTCCGTCGGTAATTCCGTCGGTGTCCGATAGCTTTTCTTGTAGTGAGTAGTAAAATTAAAGAAACCTTGGACAAAACCTTGTACTCGCCATAATTTCACGAAGCACATCATCATAATATTAATGCCTATTATGTTTCTAAAAAAAATCCATATCCATGTCATACAGAGCTTTCGTCATGCATGGATATATATATATATATATATATATATATAAGAAGTTGAGATTGCACAATAGTAATTTAGTTATGTATATTTTTCGGTTGCCGACATATGTTCCAATTAATAGATTAATTTTCCATAAAACCAAAATAGTCCATCAATTGGAAAAAGATGTTTAACGGACCGAAAGCAGCATGCACTTACAAAATTATAGCTACTCAAACACTCTCTTTTCGTATCTTTAATTTTCTTCAATTATTGACTCCTTGGGCTCCACCTTTAGTCCTTACTCATTTTATTTTTCAATTATACCTTTGCATGGACTCATCAATCATCATCATCTAAACCAAAATTCCATATTGGATCATGCAACAAACCAACAGTTGCATATTGAGTTAAACAAAAGAGTGTATATTATTTTCGTACACACATATCGATAATTTTTTTTATTTTTTTTTGAGGACATATATCGATAAATTTTATTGAGTCTGAAATCCTATTTAAAAGAAGTTTCCAATAAAAAGTTGTTGATTTGCTTGGAGATCAACTATATAGCTCATGATAGAGGTCAAAAAATAAAAAGAAAATCAAGCATTTAAGTGTCATTTCTTAACTAATTTTCACTACATTAACATATTGATGAATAGTTCAAAGCTTGTTAAGGTTGCTATATATATTTCGTTGCTTTTGTAACTCAAACTGTGTTTAGGGGAAATATGTGTCTTCCATTTCCGAGTGGATCTTCTTCCCCTTTATTTCTTTGTGAGTGTTATATTTCCACCAATTTGTTTAGTGATTTATTTATTGGGCATTGTTAAGGTATTTTTAATGTATCATAACTAGTTGTTTAAGGTTCTAATGTTCTTTGATTATTTAAGTTTTTTATGTTGTAACAAGTGTTTGTCGAGAAAACCTTGTTATAAAACAATCTATAGAATTTTGTACATCTTTGCTTTATTTTGTTTACACACGCCACACAATTGTATAACTATGTGTAAAATAAGAATGAGATGAATATATATAACTATGCAAATATTTATATTTTCGGGAAAATGATATGAGGAGTTAGTACACTCATAAAGTAGATTTGACATTACAGCAAATTATGATTGATATCGCATCCTATCATAACCACCCACAAGAAAATTAGTAATCAATTAAGCCGATAAGTATAGTTAAGTACTTAAGTTAATTGATGCATCTATGAAAACGATACAAGTATACAACACTTAACCCATATGTATGGGTATATACATTACATAAAATTGTATCTAGATATGAAATGGTAAATTAAACAAATTATGACATTACGATTGAATTAGAAATAGATTACCCAAATTCATATAACCAAAGAACAAAACCAAAATAGTGAGAGGAGAATACGAAGGGAAGAATATATGTTATAATTGGTTAAACACACAAGAAAGCCATAATATTTACTCTCTCTCTCTCTCTCTGATCAATTTCATGAGTAAATAAATAAATTATTTTTTTATAATATTTACTCTTTTTGTTCCAAAAAGATTGTTTTGTCTTTCTTTTTTTTTTTTGGTAAATATTATATATATTGTCATAACGTTTGGTCAATTGTACAAAAATATCATTATGCATGTTTAGCACTTGACAAATGTATGTATATATGGTGTTTCAATATTTTTGTAATAATTTCATGAGGTCCAAAAATATATATATTTATATATCTGTTTGATTAGCGAGAACTAATATTGAAACATTATGTATAAAAGTTTTCTACTATTCCCTCAATCCTTGTAAAATGTATCCATTTTTAAATGACACGAGTTTTAATAAGAGTAAAATTTTGAAGTAGCCAAAATGAAGCATAAAACACAATTTATGGCCACACATTGAAAAAACACAAATTTTGGCCATTTTTATTGATTTGGACGTTTTTACCCTTAATGAGGCGGACCGGGTAGGATCAGGCACGCGGGTCGCGTGCCGGGTTGGGTTAGGCACTTATGGCACTATTAGTGCCATAAGTGCCAAGATTACTTTGATTTTATTTTGGATTTTCGTTGGCACTTATGGCACTAAATAGTGCCATAAGTGCCAACCTATGTTGCATAGGTACGGGGGTGCGAATGCGGGGGCGATACGATACGAGTACGGGGATACGAATTTTTAAAAATTATAGGGTGCGATTCGGCAAGGATACATCTAATTATTAAAATTTTATGATATATAATGCTTATAAAATATATACAATTTAAATTTTCTTAAATTAATTATATGTAATTTACATTTTATTTTACCCAAAAGTTAAGCATTTTCAATTATATAAGTTAATTGAGCAACAATATAACGATTCAAATATTATTAGTCCAATATATAAGTCATAACTGAAAATAAAATTATCAAAATAACCTTGTGTAGGCCTTTCGTGCACGAGATACTTGAATTTCGTCTATGGAATTTGCGAATCCGGTTTATTTTTATAAATTGTTTTAAAAGATACGCCACGTGGCGAATCGGGTGCGAATCCGACGAGAATCCGAGAGAATCGCACCCTAAAAGAATCCGATTCGCCGTACATGCTAATTTTTGAAGAATCCGTGCATCATAGGTGCCAACGGAAATCCAAAATAAAACCAAGTAAAATAATCATTTTGGGCACTTATGGCACTAATAGTGTCATAAGTGCCATACGTGCAGCACAAATACAGAAATAACAACATCATTTAAACCCTAAATGGAATATCTAAACCCTAAATGGATAATCTAAACCCTAAATGGAACATCTAAACCTCAAATGGATAATCTAAACTCTAAATGGAATATTTAAACCCTAGGGGGAAGTGTGCACTTATGGCACTTATGGCGTGCAGCACACAGATCAGATCAGATCTGCCATGGCTGAAATCGAAGGAGGCGGAGATCAAATCTGCCGATGGAGGAGGCGGCGCAACGATCAGATCAGATCCACCGCCGCCGCCTCATCAGACCAGATCTGCCGCTGCCGCCTCATCGTCTACTCCGACGAATTCTGCCCAGGCGGCGCGCTGGAGAGAGAGAGAGGGGGAGATGAGAAAGAGAGAGGAGAGAGCGGCAGCCGCTGGAGAGAGAGAGGGGGAGGATCTCCTCCACCACCGCCGCGAGAGCTCCGACGAATTCTCCAAGCTCGGTGCCGCTGCTGCGCAACCGCTGGAGAGAGAGAGAGAGGGGGAGATGAGAAAGAGAGAGGAGCCGCTGGACCAGAGAGAGGGAGATGAGAAAGAGAGAGGAGCCGCTGGAGAGAGAGGGGGGGAGATGAGAAAGAGAGAGGAGAGAGAGAGAAGGGTAGAATAGTCATGACATACAAAAAATGGCCAAAATTTATGTTTTTTCAAATGGTGGACAAAATTTGATGCTGTATGTTGAATAGGGCCATTTGGCCCTATTGTTTCTTTTAATAAATTGATTGAATGTGTTGTGAGTGGAGGGATCTCACTAGTAAAAAATTTATCAAAAATAGATTGAATAAATTTTATGATGACCGACGAAAATAACAAATTGGATACATTTTATGACGATGGAGAGAATATTAAATGTTATGACATTAATGAAAATACGACCAAATATATTACTATGAAATAGTATATGATATTTACTCTTTTCTTATACGCATAGATTATATTGCAAAAAAAAAAAATTAACCAAATTTTATGACAATGTGTGATATTGACCTTTTTAATAAATTAGGAACCGTACTATTATGTTTGGAAAAGAAATTTACACAACAAATTAAGTAAAAAAAAAAAAAATAGTCGCTTCCAAACAAACAGAACATCTAGTACAAAAATGGTTTTAAAAAAAAAGAAAAAGATAGTAACAGAAAAATGTCAAAAAATTATAACCACTCAAACACGTTGCCCCATGTGTATGCGTGTTTATTCTAATAATTTAGCAATTAATTGTAGCCGTGATTATTGAATTTTGGAAACTTTTTCAGCCGTCTGCTTCAATTATGGCTCAGCCTCAGTGGCTGTGGGACAATCACTTTGCCGATTTTTTTTAAATTTTTTTTGCCAATTATAAACAATTTAACCTTTTTATAAATCTACCTTTACTAGGTAATTATTATACTTAATAATTAGTTTAAATTGTTTAATTCGGTTTAGTAGCAATTAATGAAGTCCAATAAAATAAAATAAGTTTAAATAGACGATAAGATTGATGGTACATGCTAAAGGTTAGGTGGGGACCTAAACCTAATCACCTAATACTCAAATCAGAAAATGTTCACAATTATTTGCATAATCTGATCAGTAATTATTTGGTTTATTTTCTTTTCCTTTTCTTCTGAGAAAATATTTAGTTTTATAATTAGAAAAGCAAAACCAAATCTTCCCTTTTCGCCTGAAATAATAGGGTTATTATCAAATTTATTCATAAGTATTATTTTGTTATTAAGCTACTATATATATAAACTTTCAATTTCTTTTAATTAGCTCTTTCTTTCACACTAAATTTTTACTAAAATCTCCTAAATGAACCCGTCTCATTAAGCTCTTAATACTTTCATATTCTTCATATTAAAATATTTTAGGGACATTATAATTAGGAGATTAAATTATGTAACCATTGACATTTACATAATTACATTATCATAAAAACACTACTTATATATCGTGTAATAAAGCCGATTCATATATTGAAAAATCATTGGTAGGACAATAGTTTTGCAGCTTGGGACCAGCAACTTATTTTCAAATCGTTTCGATTATTTTATATATTAAGGCGACGTATTATATTAAAATATTAAATTAATGAACATAAGAATCATAATGTTAGTGGGAAAAGTCATCGTTGAATTGACAGAAAAAAGCTTTTATAAGCCATAAACTTGCAGAAAACCGAGCTCAACATATCGAAAATAAAGTCCTGGACAAAACAAATACATACATATATATATATAGGGTTATATATATATATATATATATATATATATATATATATATATATGGTTCTAGAGAGAACTATATTATTTGTGAGAACCATCAAATCTAATGCATCCATTGTAAAAATTAATGCATTCGCTGTTAAAATTAATGCACTAAAAAAAATTGATTCGAACCCAAGATCTGCATTCATCCAACAAGATGATGCATCCACCGTAGATCTTGATGATCGAATGACTGAAAATGGTTCTCTGTTATTCTTTTATTTGGTGGTTCTTTCTTGAACTTCTCCCTATATATATATATATATATATATATATATATATATATATATATATATATATATATAGGGGAGGGCTACAGTAAAAACACTTCTTAAAATATAAATATAAACATTTTTTAATGTACGAATTTTATCCAACAGGGTTACGAATTCATCCAACATGGTTACGAATTGTGAAAAATAAATTTTTGCTACCTTTGGGATTCGAACCCAGGACCACGAATTCATCCAAAAGGGTTATGAATCAACCGTAGATCTTGATGATCTAAGGGCTGAAAATCATTTATATTTTATACACTTAAGAGTGTTTTTATTCTAGCTCTCCCCTATATATATATATATATATATATATATATATATATATATAACCCTTATATAAATTGAAAATGTGAGAATAATTTCTAGTTATTCGATCGTTAAGATTTATGTAAAAATGCAACACCTAAGTTTGAATTCTATGAGAGACGGAAATTTCATTATTTTCAAGTGTAATTAATTTCACGAAAAATACAATGATTTTAGGGTTAATTGCATGATAATACATGAACTTTAGTCACATTTTCATTTTGCACATGACTTTTGAAACTTACATTTTAAATCATGAACTTTACATTCGTTCCAATTTTTCCTTAAAATTGAACTTCGGCAATCGAAGAGGCTGATGTGGCGCCTATGTGGCAGCCGAACATGTGCCATTTAAATCGCCGGAAAATAACTTAGACGTCGTCGTTTTTAAAAGAGGAAAATGGCGTCGTTTCCCTCTAAATCGTAGAATTAGGTTTAAATGTCACCAAATTATCCTATTTCCTCACATTTCATTCATATTTCGCAGATTAGGGTTCCTCGCCAAATAGGCGCAAATGTTGACTTCATCTGCGACTTCCAGCCAAGTTCAGTCAGGCACGAACTCACGGTCATGGGAGTGCTATTGTAAAACTCCGGTCAAAAAATCGATTTCGAGGACCAACAAGCATGGGCGGATTTTAGTTGGGGCTACACTGGGCTCCAGCCCAGTGCAACCCCAAAATTTTATTTTATATGTATTAATATATTTAGCGTAATATCTATGTAGCTTAGCTCATAGCCCAGTCCAATTTTTAGAGAAAGATAAAAAAAATTCAAAATAATAATAAAAAATTAATTTATTCTTGTAGAAGATAGATTAATTTTTTTTTAAAATATAGAGAGATAGTTTTTATATGCTTTCAATATATTTGTTATTGAATCAATAAAAAGAAAACAAATATTGATTATAATTAGTGATCAAACTATAATTCTAAGTCCATTGAGATTATACTTGAACATAAAGATGAACTCTACGAACTGTTCGAAAAATTTGGCTCGGGGGCTTCCGCCCCCAACCCCCGGGCATACCTTCAAGTTCAGCCTCCCCTATCGACAAATCTTGAATCCGCCCCTGCCAGCAAGAATCCTGGGCGAGAATTTTTTTTGTTGCGCTTATGGCTCTGTATGTTGTTAATTTGAATTTGTTCTTCACCTCCTCTTCAAAGCTTGTGTTAATTAATCCAATTTTCTTGTAGTGTGACTATTTTCGATGGGTTGATTCTCAACCAATGCCATCATCTTCTCCATTTCAACTAGGGCTGGCAAATCGTGCGGGTCGGATCGTTATCGGGTCGACCTGATAAGGCCAAACCCGAACCCGACCTGATAAGGGAATGCTCGAACCCAACCCGAACCCGACTTGATACACCTAAACCCGAACGCGATACGAACCCGACACGAACTCGATATCAACACGATTTGAACCGGGTTGACACAACACATAGCGACACGATCTGATAACGACCTGATAACAACACGATTTGAATTGGGTTGACACGATAAAATAACGACACGATCCGATTACGACCTGATAACAACACGAATTTGATTTGATTCATTCACAAACAACAACAACAACAACAACAACAACAACAACAACAATAATAATAATAATAATAATAATAATAATAATAATAATAATAATAATAATAATAATAATAATAATAATAAAATACAAGATTCGTCACATATGCTCAACATATCCAATCGACATAGGAGGAATGTAGAATGAGGCATAAAAGTATAATAAAAGAAACAATAGTTAAAAAATGGAAGATATTGAAACCCTAAACTAAACTAAAGTGAAGATAAACTTGGGTGTGCGGCGAAAGTTGGAAGAATGGAAGATATTGAAACCCTAAACTGAAGTGAAGATAAAAAATTAGAAATAAAAAATTAAAATATTAAAATAAATATTTAATAAAAATAATAATATCATATCGGGTTACCTGAATTCGACCCGACCCGAACCCGACCCGAAATTATCAGGTCCTTATCAAGTCGACTTGATAAGGACCCAAACCTTGTCGTGCGTGTTACTAGCCCATTAATTTCGTGTGGTTTCGTGTTGTGTCGAAAATTGTCAGCCCTAATTTCAACATGCAAACTGCTCAGAGAAGATAAACTTTTGGATTAATTGTAGAATACTTCAAGATCTTCGAGTCAAATGTTTTCTTCTTGAAGCACAATCATGATCTAAGAGTTGAACTCTCTATTTTGGAGGCTACAAAGAAGGGAAATGAGAGACAAATTCGAGCTCAACGTATTGTAATTGCTAGCCTTTTGGTGCTTGTGTTAGGTTTAATGTTTAGATAGATTGGAGATAGATAGGTGTGGCTATGAAGCAAAGACTGTACTCCCAATTTGCAGAATCTATTTTGAGTATTTGGTGGAATATGAATGCCTGAAAAATGGCCATTTTGTATGTGTAAACTTTTTGGAATATGAATGCCTAAAAAATGGTCATTTTCCATGTGTAAACTTGACAAGAAAATGAATGCTTGAACTGATGCATCAATAACAAAACAACAAAACTACATTCATAAACCAACTGTTATAAAACAAAAACCAAGTATTTCTTGTCCATCAACAAAAATCAACTATTGCAAAAACGATTACATAACCATATGCCATCATCAAATCTACTGTATTTCTTGTCCATGAACAAGTAAAATAACTAACTAAACTGCCTAAGTGCCTTCACTCTCTTGTGTTGGAGCTTCATGAGTTGGACCAGCTTGTGTGTTGGAGGATCCTACACCAGATGTTGGGCTTCCACTGGTAGTAGACCTTGTGTTGGGACGGGGTGGTACGAAGGTTTCTCGGGCACTCCTTGAAGACATCTACATGTGCAATTAAAACCAGTTATCAACGTTTCAATAAATGATCAAAATCTATTGATATGAAATGCAGCTAGCTTCTTACATTAACATATAAACCCGAAATTCATCACGGCATCAAATTACCAACAAAGCAAAAAATTCAGAATTTACCCAAACTAATTCGTACATGAATTCAACAAAATCATTCAAATTGCCAAGCAAAGAAACCCTAATTCGTACTAATCGTCAAGCATTTATAGGATTTCACTACGAACTAGTGGACCAAACGAAAAAGGGGGTGCGAAGTAGTGAAAAATGCCCTACCTATCTGCCATTGATGCTTAAAGTATGCCTCGATTTGTCGCGAACCACCACGTTATCCACTATAGCTGGGACCACTTCGAATAAACAATCGCCCTCCTGTAGCTGTTGACCTTCAACGATGGGTGAAAATGGCGTCTCCTCCCTAATTTTACAACTGTAAAATTACAATACCCTAATCTGAGGGTTTAATTCCAAATGGTGGTGAGAAACAACGTCGTCAGCTAGGTAAATGCGGTGTTTTGCCAAACACAGTCAAAACGACGTCCTTTCATTGTGGCTAGGGGTGAGCAAAAAATCCGAAACCGAATAACCGAACCGATCCAAAGCGAAAGTTTAAAATATGGTTCAGTTTTTTCGGTTTTCGGTTCGGTTCGATTTTTTTTTTCATAAAATTTCGGTTTTTCGGTTCGGATTTTTTAAAACCGAACAAAACCGAAAAACCGAATTATATTTATAATATATATAAATATATATATATATATATGTATATATATATAATATTTTAATTATAATTTTATAAATTCTAGCTTCTAATATTTTTTTAATTTTATAGTTTTTTTTGGAATTTTCGATTTTTTTTTCGAAAATTTCGGTTTTTTCGGTTTTTTTTCGAAAATTTCGGTTTTCTTCGGATTAATTCGGTTTTTCGGTTCGGTTCGGTTTTAATTATAAAAATTTCGGTTAATTCGGTTCGGTTTGATTTTTTTTTTAAACCGAACTAAAATATGGTTTGGTTTGGTTTTAGCAAAAACCGAACCATATAACCGAATGCTCACCCCTAATTGTGGCACGTAGGTTTAATTAAAGACACGTCAGACGAATATGTGGCACTCTCTAAGACACATCAGATTTCCGATGGCCGGAGCTCAATTTTAAAGAAAAATTGGAACGAATGTAAAGTTTATGATTTAAAATGTAAAGTAGTTTATGATTTAAAATGTAAATTTCAAAAGTCATGTGCAAAATGAAATTGTGACTAAAATTCGTGTATTATCATGTAATTAACCCATGATTTTATACGTACATTCAGTGCGTGAGTTTGTGATCAAGACTAATCTATTTCATAAAATGTGTGTGTTTTATGTTATTACTCATAAAAGTATGAGATTTATAGCTGCTTTTAGGGTTAAAAGACTTAAAAATCTCTCTCACGAGTTAAAAAGTGGATGATGTTGAATTAGGAAAAAAGCTTTTTTGTAGTATTATTATATTGTATATAGCTATACTTTCTGGCTGCTTATATAATTTCCTTTTTGATTATTGTTTTTTTCTTCGACTCGAACAACTGCATTGACTTCATTTAATTTGCATTAACTAAAAGTGAATTGTTGTAAAAGAAGTTGTTGGCATGTTGCCATTTATTAAATAAAAAAGATTGAATTTTTAACTATAATTCGATTTTAATCCAATAAAAAATGCTTTTAATACAGTAAAGAAATGAAGAAAATTAAATCACTGAAAAATTGATGAATTTGTGGACAGTTTTGAAAGGTGAAACAAAATTGCATAGAAAATTGTGTGTTCAAAAGAACACTACGTAAGGTATGTAAATTATTTAATTTTAATACACGTTTGATTTTTAGTACACGGAGTACATGGTAGACACACATTTATGATTTATTTAAAGTGAACCTGTTAAAATGGGGATGAGATCCAGTGTCCCACAATTTTATGTGTGCCACTATGTTCCATTCTTATATCTATTATTTTAAAATATTTTTTTATAAAAATAAAATTTATTATGATACTATGAATTATATTTAATTTTTATTTTAAAAAATTAAATTTTTTAAAAAGTATATACCATGACTTTGAATTTATCAACCTATTTTTAACTAATAAAAGTGAAATTAAATGATAAAAAATAATTATATACCCTAAATTGATGGAATAAATCCTAGTTAATAATCACAAAATTAAACTAAAGCATATAAAGTTGAAATTGAAGAAAAAATATATAAGAAATAAGTAAAATTGAAAGTGGAACACAAAGTAGGACATAAAGTGTGGTACACTGAATCTCATTCCGTTAAAATGATGATTTAAGCTTTTAATATGGTAAATTATTATATGAAAAAATGAGGGATAATTTATTTTTTTCTTCTTTTAAATTTCTTCTTTATTTTCTACAAAAAGATAATTTCATCCTTTTATTATTCTTCATTTTCACCCCAAGAAGTATAAATATTCCTTGGAGTGAATATAAAAGGAGAAATTTAAAGGGTGATTTTTTTTAGGACAAATATAATTTTAAACCTCAAACTATATGCTTTATCAAAAATATCTTGAACTATAAGAAATGTTTTTAAAAACATTAAACTAGCTATTAGCTTTGTATCAAAAATATCATGTGTCCATTTTTCGATCCCTAAAATCATGATGTGGCTCGCCAGATGTCACCGTATAATTTATACTCCCTCCGTCCCATAAAAATATGAATAATTTTTCTTTTTCGTCTGTCCCATAAAAACATACATAGTCAATTTATAGTAATAATTCTATCACTAAACATCTTAATCAATGTGAGACTCTTTCTCCACTCATACTACACTTTACAAGATTTTTTAAAACTCGTATCATCTCATACTATGCACATTTTTATGGGACTGGGGAAATATTTTATTTTTTTAAATGACAAAGCACAAAATTACGTCATTTTATACAATATCATTGCAAAAAATTAAATCGATCGATGTTGGATAAATTGACCTCAACGCTATTTGAATCAACTAATAAGACACAAAACAATGTCATTTTTTAAAATGATATGGTATAAAACGACGTTGTTTTGTGTCATGATATTTAAAACAGGAAAATATAACTTACACGGTGCATCCGGCAAGCCACGTCATGGTTTTGGAGATCAAAAAATGGACGCAAGATATTTTTGATACAAGTTTGGAGTTTTAAAAACATTTCTTATAGTCTAGGATATTTTCGATAAATGAATATAGTTTAGGATTTAATATGATATATATATATATATATATATATATATATATATATATATATATGGAGAGGTTCAAATAAGAACCACTAAATAAAATTAGAACAAAGAACCATTTTAAGCCATTCGATCATCAAGATCTACGGTGGATGCATCATCTTGGTGGATGAATGCAGATCCTGGGTTCGAATCCTGAAGGGAGCAAAAAATTTATTATTTTCGGATGCATTAAATTTAATAGCGAATGCATTAATTTATATAGTAGATGCATTGATTTTAATGGTTCTTATGTTCTCACGATAAGTGTGGTTCTCACTATAACCGCACCCTATATATATATATATATATATATATATATATATATATATAGGGGGCCGCTCCAATGAGACCCCCTAATTTTAGTGAGATCTAGGGCACGATCTGGTGCGTTTATTTTATCAATCCTATGGCTGATATTGTATTTGGAGGGTGATTTTTTTTTCGCAGGGTTCGAATCCTGGAAGGAGCAGAATATTTTAAATTTTGTTATTCATCAGTATATACTGCATTGTTCATTGGTATATACGGCTTATTCATCAGTATATATGTCTTATTCATTACGAATTTTTTAAATTTTATTTTTCATCAGTATATACATCTGGTTCATTAGATATACGTTTTGTTCATTAGTATTATATATCTTATTCATTGTCCTCATGTTACACGAAAAATAGGGGTCTTTAGAGCGCGCCCCTATATATATATATATATATATATATATATATTTATCCTTTGCATCCAAATTCCATTCCAAGTACGAAGAGCTTAAATTATGTGCATTTCAATCAATTATGAGTAAAATTGTAAACAATTAGTGTTGAGAATAATATAGATAACCCTATCCAGATTAGAGTAGGATGGTTAGTGCTCAACCCATTAATTATAGTGGGCAAATTAAACATCATATCATAACTACTATATTAATTGTTGTTGTTGGAATTGCGTCAGATTACGACAAGATTATAGGAGCTCACGAATTTCCAGCTTGAATGAGATCTTTTTTTAGTGTCTGGACAGAAATATTCGTGACAAGAATACTATTCCATTCTTATTATCTGGTTTTTCTTTTTAGTCATTTTTTTTTCTCATTTACATAAAAAATAATAATTAATTTTTCAAAAGATTTGGATACTATCACTTTTAATTGATTTGTATCTTCTTTTTAATTCTCATATGGAAAAAAATGAGATAAAAAGAATGAGACAAAAGAAGTGTATTTATCTATAGGATATCTCTATATCTCGAAAGTTTTAGGCTGTGAATTTAAAAAATATTTCTAAGCTTTTGGAGGTGACTCATCATCCACAATGAAGGATACGCTTGATTGAATAAAACTTCATAGCTTGATTCCAGGCGAATTCATTTTTTTTTTTTGATCAGAAAAAGATATTGCATTCAATGATGGAACCAGAAGTACCTAAAACAAAATACAAGAAGAAAGCTCAAAATCATTTGAGCACCAGTCTGCAAAACTCACCTCAACGTTTACAATTTCAAAAATTTTGTTCCAACTTCAAAGTCTTCCTTTGATTTCCCCAAACACTTGTGTAACTTCCCAAACGAAATGTCCTGTTTTTCTTTTTGGGCTGTCCTAAACGAAATGTTCTGTTTCATTTTTTGGCAATACACTCTCTCTCTATACTTAATATTTAAATAATCTCCACCAACCCACTTTATCTACTTTATACACATTTCTTAATCTCTGTGTAGGACATTTCGTTTGGGACGGGGAGAGTATTTATTTCTAAATAACACAAATGTTAATAGAGTAGATTTATTTCTAAATAACACAAATTTTAATAAAATAGTTGAGTGTGTTGCGAGTGGAGTAAAGATCCCACTTTATTATGAGTGAAAAACTTATCAAAAATAAATTGAATACATTTTATATGGACGGATGAAAATGATAAATTAAATAAAC
This sequence comes from Salvia miltiorrhiza, assembly GCF_028751815.1. Taxonomy (NCBI): domain Eukaryota; kingdom Viridiplantae; phylum Streptophyta; class Magnoliopsida; order Lamiales; family Lamiaceae; genus Salvia; species Salvia miltiorrhiza. Next base: position 59,653,330 of record NC_080388.1, read on the forward strand.
ATTTTGTGAGAGTGGAGGGTTGACTATATATATCAAAATATACGATTACTCTTATGATTTGTTTTTCCCATGGTGAACAGTTCCAATCGAATTGTAACTAACTTGGCTTCTACGTGGCATATTATTATTACTCCCTTCGTCTCATTAAAGTTGACCACATTTCCTTTTTGGTGTGTCCCATTATTGTTGGCCACTTTCTAAATAAGGAAAAATTTAACTTATTTAGAGCTACTAATTAAGTTACTAAGTAAACCCTAATTTAACCTACTTAAGTCTAATTTTCCATCATTTACACTTAACCTTAGCCGCCCACTCTCTAGGCTCTCCTTCTTGCTTCTTCTCCGGCGGCCGATACTGCCACCGGCCATCGGCCACCGCCCCCGCCCCCGACCTCTCTCGCCTCTGCTCTCCCTCTCTCTCTCTCTCGTTGTGTGCGCGCGCGCACACAAACGTCGCCTCTGCTCTCTCCTGCTTTCTCTCCGTCGGACGCTTCTCTCATCTCTCTCGTCTGACCGCCGGCTTTTCCGTCTGAATCTGTCTTCGTCTCCGGTGAGCAAGGGTTCCGATTCGTGCGATTTAGGGGTGGTTCGCCCAGATCTGATGTGGCGCGACCCCATGGCCATCGTCTCCCTGTCTGCGCTGTGACCCCATGGCCGTCGTCCATCTGTCTACACCGCGACCCCATAGCCGCCGCCTCTCTGGTCTGCGCCACGACCACCGCTGACCCTTTCCCCTCTCTGAGGGTGGCGCAATTTGGGGGTGATTCGCCTAGATCGAGGTGAGGCTGATGAGAAGCAAAGTTGTCGAACTGGTGAACGACGGTGGTGGCTCTGCCATCGCCGATAAATAAGAGAGGGTGGCGCGATTTTGGGGGCTAGGCATTTCAGGCGGCTGGTTTGAGGGTGGTGCTCTTGAATCTGAGGGTGGCCGGTGATGGTGGTGCTCCGGTCGCCAGTCTCCGTCGCCGGCGACAGTGAGTTGCTGGCAAATTTGTGGGGGTTGTTGGAGTTACTAATTAAGCAATTAAGATAAATAAAAGTCATTTGAAAATATGAACCACTTAATTAACTCATAACATTACATTTCTTAATCTCCGTGCCGAAAAGAATGTGACCAACTTTAATGGGACGGAGGGAGTATTATTTTATTTTATTTTGACTTGGGGGGGTTAGGGAGGGGGAGCAGTGGTGTTTGAACCCGAGACCTTACACATATAATTACACGAAATTTTAACATCTAATTTTTCTCCCGAACTTAATATTCTTATGATTTTTCTCATGAAATTTGTTTTTCAAAATTTTCAATTAATTTGTGTTGTAATTGGTTATGCTTAAAATGTTAGTTTCAATTTTTTTATTGCATCGAGAAATTGAAAAGCTTTAATATGATCTTTAGATCAAAAATTCTATCATGGCATGTTTTTCTCAACGAATTTGTTACTATTAATTATGATTAAAATATTAATTTTTTTTTGTGGCGAGAAATTATAAAGCTTTAATATGATATTTGAATCTAAAAATTCTAGTACAGAGTGAGAAAAAATAAATTTTGTGGAAAAAAAAAGCATGAAATTCGCAAAAAAAAAGCATAGAAAATATTAAAAGTTCTTGTATTTACACGCAAATGACTCAAAAAAATTAAGACTGTTGGCTGATAATCCCACATTGGCAGCTCCGACGAACGCGTCAACATCAATTTGAGGAAAAATAAGTTTCATTGGAAAAAATCAGACGAACACAAAATTTGAGTATTTCCATTCCAAAAATACTGAAAAGTTAAATATTTACACGCAAATAACCTTTATTTTATCTACCTATCCAATCACTTAGTAAACACCCCCTAAATGTTAGGATCATCCCACACTGCAACAGCATCACTCATCCATCCAACCCGAACAAGACTCCACGTTACCCAACTGAATAATTAAATTCATATCGTATATTGTATTTCATGGATACATACAAAAATTTCATGACTTGAGCATATGTCAACGTTGTTGAAAGAAATCATCATCAGAATTCCACTCATCGAGAATCTTATCACAAATGTACAAAGTTTGGGCACTATCCTAATCTTTCACTTGTTGTCTGCTAATAATTCACTTGAAACAAGTAAACTCCCTAAAGAAAAAATTAATGCCATTCAACTAAGAGGCTGACAGCCCATCTCCCACAAACAGTCCAATCACATCTCCCACAAGAGAGAGAGAAAGAGAGCCTCAACTTGAATTGAAAGTAGCCTTCATTTATATAATAGTATAACCTTCATTTGTAACAATGGCAGTGTAAAACAAATGCTTGCAAATTCTTGAAAATATTCAAGCATCTGTTGAAAAAGGACCACTCATAAGATTTAGGCCACTCAAAATTCTTGAATACTAAATGCATCAAATCAGCCAGTTGTTCTGATAAAACCAAGCCATGTTTGCAATAATATGAAACATCAAACCATCTAAATCACCAAAACAGGGCAAATAATTGAGGCAAACTTAACAAGTAAAAATACCAAGAAAACGAATGTTATTACAAATGAGGGAAAGAGACACAAAAAGTGGCAGCTGGGACTAATTTTGCAAAAGGATACATCAACTTACTAACAATGATGCAAAAAGATTCTTCACAATCTAATAATACTTGATTGTAGGTGAATAATTGAATCTTTAACAGGAATCATCTCTCTCCAATTTCTAACTTAATGTGGGACCAGATTATGTTTTACGACCTAAAGCCAGACTATTATATGTATGACTACTTGGGAGCTCTCCACACACAAAAAAAATGTTTTTCAGTATGAGTATATCAATATAAGACCCAAACACATATCTCAGACTCTTTGCTAGTACCAAATTTTTTTGAGGGGGAGAACTTACAATAATATTTACATCGAGTGAGAGCTTTTGCTGGTCCTTCAGCTTCAAAACTGCATGGCAAACATGATGTCTGTGCTTAGACTTCTTCCACTCCTGACATTTCTGTTTCTTTGCCAGTCATTTGTTGATGCAGAGATTTTGCATCAGCAGATGAAGAAGACGTTCATAGTTCACATGGACAAGTCGAACGTGCCAGAAAGCTTTGACAATCACCTGCAGTGGTATGACTCTTCTTTGAAGTCAGTATCACAAACTGCCAACAAGCTCTACACATACAACAACGTTGTCCATGGATATTCAGCGCGCCTAACAGTTGAGGAAGCTCAGTTGCTTGAAGCGCAACCAGGAGTCCTCTTGGTTCAAGAGGATAAGAAATATGAAATCCACACCACCAGATCACCTGAGTTCCTTGGAATCCTCAACAGTGATGCATCCTTACATGAGTCTGGCACACCAAGTGACGTGATCATTGGTGTGTTAGACACTGGGGTTTGGCCCGAATCAAGTAGCTACGATGATAAGGAAGTAGGCCCACTCCCTCCTGGCTGGAAGGGAGCGTGTGAAGCAAGCAAAACCTTCAGCTCATCAAGCTGCAATCGCAAACTGATTGGCGCAAGGTTCTTCTCACAAGGTTATGAAGCAGCATATGGGCCAGTTGATGAGACTGTAGAATCCAGGTCCCCGAGGGATGACGACGGCCACGGAACACACACATCAACCACAGCAGCTGGATCGCCTGTGGTTGGAGCAAGCCTCTTTGGTTATGCTGCAGGCACAGCACGCGGGATGGCCAGACACGCCAGAGTGGCAGCATACAAAGTATGCTGGCAGGGAGGATGTCTCAGCAGCGACATACTAATGGCGATGGAAAAGGCAATTGAAGATGGCGTGCACATTCTATCCTTGTCACTGGGTGGATCAGCCAATGATTACTTCCAAGATGCTGTTGCAATCGGAGCGTTTGCAGCAACGTCTAAAGGGATTCTTGTTTCATGCTCAGCCGGGAATGGAGGCCCAAGTCCGGGTAGCTTATCTAATGTCGCGCCATGGATAACTACAGTGGGGGCTGGTACAATGGATCGACAATTCCCATCATATATTACCCTTGGAAATGGTAAAAAACTAACTGGGGAATCACTTTACAATGGAAAACCCTTACCTGGGTCCTTAATCCCATTGGTTTATGCTGGCAATATCAGTAGAGCATCCAATGGTAATCTATGCATGAAAGGAGGCTTAATCTCAGAAAAAGCCAAGGGGAAGATTGTGGTGTGCGACCGAGGGCTGAATCCAAGGGCACAAAAAGGTCTGGCAGTCAGAGAGGCAGGTGGGATTGGAATGATTCTAGCAAACACGGATACCTTCGGAGAAGAGCTGGTTGCCGACGCCCATTTTATACCTACAGCAGCTGTAGGTCAGGCTCCAGGCGAGGAGATAAAGAAGTACACCTTTTCAGACCCTAATCCAAGTGCCATAGTTACATCTGGACGCACCCAGCTCGGAGTCCAGCCATCACCTGTTGTAGCAGCATTTAGTTCAAGAGGTCCAAATCTAATCACACCTGATATACTCAAACCTGATTTGATAGCCCCAGGTGTGAACATACTTGCTGGTTGGACGGGAAAGGTTGGTCCTACAGGATTGCCTGAAGACACCCGGCATGTGGACTTCAACATAGTTTCTGGCACGTCCATGTCCTGCCCTCACATAAGTGGATTAGCAGCACTTGTTAAGGCCGCCCATCCAGAATGGAGCCCTGCAGCTATAAGGTCAGCACTGATGACAACAGCTTATAGTAAATACAAGAATGGAGAAAGAATTAAAGATATTGCAACTGGAAAGCCATCCACACCATTTGATTATGGTGCTGGACATGTGGACCCTTTATCAGCACTAGACCCTGGTCTAGTATATGATACAGCAACCAACAACTACATAGATTTCCTTTGTGCCATAGGATACAGTTCGAGTATGATAAAGCTCATCGCGAAGCAAGAGTATCAATGCAAGGCAGATGTGAATTACAGGGTAGCAGATCTTAACTACCCATCTTTTGCTGTTCCACTTGAGACCGCCTCAGGTCCACGTGGGGGTAGTAGCGCACCAACAGTTGTCAAATATACTAGGACCCTAACAAATGTGGGTGATCCAGCAACTTATAAGGTATCCATCTCTCAGGATACAAATTCAGTCAAGATCCAGGTTCAGCCAGCAGTGCTCAGTTTCAGTACTCCAAACGAGAAGAGGACTTACATGGTGACATTCACTGCAACTTCAATGCCATCAGGCACAAGCAGCTTTGCTCATTTGGAATGGTCGGATGGGAAACATACTGTTGGTAGTCCAATTGTGTTTAGCTGGACATAGTAGTAATGTATATATGTCTAATGATTCTTGTATGTGAAATGAGAACTTTGTAAGAAAATTAAAAGTGATGAATGTAAAGCAATTAATAGCAACATTCTAAGAAAAAAAAAATCCTAGCTGGCTTTTAGATTTGATTCATTATGATATAACATAATCTCTGGTTCTGCCTCAAAAAAAAAAAAAAAAAAAAAATAGCAACATTCTAAGAAAAAGTAGCAATCAGTACTAGCCCAGCATTCATCCCTACATGTTTTGATTACTTTCTTTTGTTTACTTCAACCTTTTAAAGTTTTCTCCCCCATTCTCGAACAGGATTTGGTGGATAACATTCCTGAAGCTAATCAAAGTACTGAATATGAGCAAAAAATCCATAAATTGCAGTTTCCTCTGCTTTCTTTTTTTTAGGATCCCTTGAATGCGTCCACCAATCATCAAATTTAAAAGCATAACTATAATTCTTTAAATATATCTTATATTTGCATTTCGTCAACACTTCATATGATGCAACGGTAATGGAACATGTAGAAAATCAGCATCCACTATAGGCATGTCGGTCTCCTCCTTTTAATAAATTAGGTGCATATTCAAAGGCTTGAGAGATAAGTGGTTTTACATTTCTTAACCCAAATGTTAAACCAAAAATAATGATCTGCAGCCTAGAAAACATAATTGCATATCTTACATTAAGGAATTTCATTTTTTTTTTCAACAAGTGTATACATTACAAGTTAAAATCAGTCAGATATGAAGCACCAATTGAAACAAGAGAGAACTTCATTATCAAAAGCCAGATGATAAGACTATAGTCCGAAACGAGTGAATAATAGTCTACATTCAAGCACAGTACAATGTATTCATAACCCAATAGGAGGAAGAGGAATGAGAAAAATTATCAATCAGAATCATCTAGAGACTGACAAACAGGGAGGGAATAAGTATCCAACTGCCAGTATTTGTGTTTCACACCATCCCATGTTTCTTCTCCTAAACAATCCTTCACTGGTAAGGGTATCAACTGTGTGGAGTAGCCCAACATCTCGAGTTCCAGCGAAACTAACTGACAGTAAACAACATGAAAGAAGGGATTACTACCACAAAGTCCATTGAAGAATGAATATATTCCCCCAGGCTTCAATAATTGCGGAAGATGCTGGTGAAACTCTCTCATATCTTCATAATATTCCCCATAAGTGTCAAAGAATATCCCTGGGATAAGATGGAACAGTTAACTGGAGGGATTGTTTACGCAAGCAGTACTAGATCTTCAATAGAAGGTAGATATATAAAAATATAAAATATAAAATTTTATTCTATCAGTTATATCACTAATCTATCTAAAGAGTAAAGATAGACTTTAATCCGCATATATTACCATCATATAACTCCAGTTGAGAAAGGACATCTTGCCAGCGGCCAAAGATTATCTTCACATTCTCCTTCTCACTCCACCCAGTCTGAAGCATACGAGCGTATACCTCTGGGTGAGCTTCGACAATGGTGTGTGACATGGGTGAATATTGCTGTATGGCATTATCGACAAGACCCATGCCAAACCCAATGTTCAATATGTGGCCACCTCCCGAGCAAATAGCTTTAGCATGAGCTTCCATTAGTGGCCTTTCCCAGGCCATCATAATAGCCTTGCTTTCTGCATCCATTACTTTATCCTCACTAAATGTAACCCTCTCATCCAAATAATCCCCATTAGGATTTCCCTTTCCATTGTTTTTCCTTGCTATAGTTCCAAGAACCAATTCAGCTTGAATGCCTATAAATAATCAAATATGTCGCCGTCAATTTAACAAAGTCAAAAACAAAGAACAATAGAATTCTTTTATAAAAAGAAGAGCTTAAAGAAAAAGAATCAGATAGTAAATATACATAAATGGTTAGAGAGAAAAATAATAGATGAGTTAAGGTATAAAAGCTACTGTTGAAAATGAGCATTTTGATGGTGAACCAATATCATGAAAATAAACTACAACTCTGTGGGGGGAAGGAGCTTGCAGGTACACACGCTTATTGCATAATGAACTCTGTTTGCTCTTTCAAAAGGCAAGTTTCTCACAGATTTTTGTGCTTCATGACACATAGGTAAGGTGAGGAATTGTATTGCAGATAGACAAATCCAAGTGAAAATACAAGCACTATGTAGTGTTCATGTACCAATTGGCTACAAATTAACCTCCGAAAATCTAAATTTACGTTCTAAGCTATAAAGCACAGGGACGAATACGAATTACATAAATGATACGGTTATGTAAATAAACAGATTTTCAATCACCAAACACCCGGCAGCACAGCCATTGCAACCAGATTCCTCATTTAACAAACCAAATGTACACACACACACTAGTAGGAGAAAATTAAGCAGGAAGAGACGGACCAGCATTGAGGAGGATGTCGAAGGCGGATTGATGGCCATTTTCCATGGCAAAGTCTCCGGCGGAGATATTTGAAGGAGATAGAGCGTTCCACGGGGCACCTGCGTCGAGGAGTGCTTTGACCACCTCCGAGCAGCCAGTTCTGGCGGCGTGCATAAGCGGCGTAAGGCCTTCAGCGTCGAAGTAGGTGACATCAGCTCCGGCTGCAATCAGAGAATTTACTTGCTCGAGCACACCGTTTCGCGCGGCCTCGCAGAGTGATTCTTCTTGGTTCTTCGCCATGACCACGCCGCCTTAAACCCTATCGTCCGACGGCAGTTTCAGGAGGAGGGTTTTGATACTTGCGCCACTAACTATTCCAAATTAAAAATAATAGGAGTAATATAACAACAGTAAATAAGAGTGATTTAGCATTCACAGCACTTCTCTCAAAATTTTACTCCTAAAAATACTCCTAAAGTCTTTACTAAATTATTTTTAATCCCTATTTTACAATTGCACACAGCAGTTCTCCTATTTTTCATTATCTATTTTATAAATTTAGAATTAGATTTAAAAGGGATGTAAATTTAGGATTAAATTTGAGGGAGTGTAAATTTTTTTATGGACCCAACTTTATGTGATCTGTTGGATGATCATTTTATCTCACTTTTTATTATTTTAGCTTAAATTTAAAATTAGGATTACTTTTAAGAGATCTGCTGTGGATGCTATTAGCATGAAATATGTACTTGTCCATGTACTATATTATCAAGTTTAAAATTGAAAGTTTATTTATAAATTATATATATATATATATATATATATATATATAGGGTTGGGTTCCGGTGGATCCCTATGCTTATAATAGATCCGTAGATCCAAATCTAGACCACACATTTATGACATGTGGCGCATCAAGATGGTGACACGTGGCAAGGCATTTCACGGCAAAATCTGGAGAGGGGTAAAATTGGAATGTAATTTTCGAAATTAAAAAAAAAAAATTATATTTTCTCAAAATAGGTATATTTTAGATGCATAAAGTTTCATACGAGAATGCATGAACTTTCATATAAAAATGCATAAAGTTTCATATCAATATGCATAAGATTTCACCCCACCCCCCACACCCCAGAACCCCACCCCACCCCAGAACCCCACCCCCCTACCCCCCAAAAAAAAAAAAAATTTTTTTTTTATTTTTTTAAAAACTGATTTTCTGACCACTGACCCACCCCTACCCCCACCCCCCCCACCCACCCCCCCACCAATTTTATTTTTTTTTCTCAAAAATTGATTTTCTGACCACTGACCCCCCCACCCACCCACCCCCTACCCCCCCCCCCAAAAAAATTTTTTTTTTTTTGAAAATCAGTTTTAAAAAAAAAAAAAAATTTGGGGGGGGGGTGGGGGGGTGGGTCGGTGGGGGGTGGGGGTGGGCCAGCAATTAGAAAATTAGTTTTTGAAAAAAAAAATTTTTTTTGGGGGGGGGGGGTGGGGGTGGGGGGTGGGTGGGGTGGGGGGCACGGGGCAGGGGCAGGGGTGGGGTGGCGAAACTACCAGATTTATTAAAATGAAATGCATTTTTTGTATAATTTAATGCATTTTTATGTGAAAACTTTATGCATTTTTGTTTGATTTTATATGCATGTGAAACATGCATATTTTTGGGGGGTGGTAATGGGGAGGGTTGGGGGGTGGTGTGGGCTGGATTGGGGGGTGGTATGGGGTGGGGTGGTGAAAATACCAAAACTGGAAAAATTAAATGCATTTTTCTGTTGAAAGTTATGCATTTTATGTGAAAACTTTATGCATCTTTGTGTGAAACTATATGCATCTAAAATATATCTATTTTGAGAAAATCTAAAAAAAAATATATATTTTTTTAATTATTAAATCCGAAAATTACATTCCAATTTTACCCCTCCAGATTTTGCCTTGGAATCCTTGCCACGTGTCACCATCTTGATGCGCCACATGTCATAAATGTGTGGTCAAGATTTGGATCTAGGGATCTATTATAAGCATTGGGATCTATATGATCTCATTCCTATATATATATATATGTATATATATTTCTTATCTTCTTATGTTTTTATTTTATTTTCTTCGAAATTATGAAATTCAACTAATTATAGAATATTTAATATGTATATCAAATTAAAGATTATGATAAAGCTTTAATTTGATATATTTTTTTTTATATATTTAATTTAAAATGTAAAAGTTATATTTATTTAAACATTAAAATTTTAAAAAAAATTCTATCCTCTTTCATTCTTTTTTGAATATTTTTTTTAAAAAAATATACATATTTTTTTTTATTTTTTCATAATATCATCGTTGTTTTTTAATTACATCAAATAATTACCATATTTCTATATTTCCGTCGTGTTATGAAGAAGTCCAAATTATTATTATTATTATGCTCATGTAACATTATTACTTATTTTAATTTTTAAGAATAATTTAGCGATTAATTATATAAAATTTATTTAGCGGTAGGAGGTTAATATCCAAGACCCGAGGTCCTGGGTTCGAGTCATCCGTCGTGTGGTCTTTAGAAAAAAAATTAAAATTAAAACCATCTATTTTGATAAATTATTATTTAAATTCATTACGTTCACCTGCTTCACATACTATCAGAATTAGTAATAATCAATTATTCTCATCTACAGTAAGTATAAACGAAATAAAAAATACATGATCATCAATGCATTATGATCTTTTAGTAGTGCATTAATAGAAACTCCCCCAATAATATGTTGTGTTGAAGGAGAAGCTGAGTTTGTCACAGCAACAAAATGACCCGACAATATAATTTTTAAATAAAAAATGCACAATTTTTTTGACCGCTTACCACAATGTAAGCCAGCCACCAAGAACCGAAAATGACACCGTTGCCTTCAGATAATTGCAAAAGAAAGATCGTCTTTTCCCGCAGTTGCAGCTCCACGATACCACAATTGATCCACCAAATCCACAAAAAAAGACCGCCGTTTTTTTACGATTCCGTTGTCTCTTTCAATTATTCCTTGATTTTTTGAACATTTTTGTCCGTTTGATTTCTAGAGATACACAGATTGATCAGCGCCACCTAGGGTTTTGCTGTTCTTGTTCTCTAGGCATTTTCATTTTGATTTTTGGCCCCAATTTGTAGATTTAATTTAAGGGCTCGTATTTTGGGGGGAGAAATGACATCAACGTTTGATAGATGGGAAAAAGATCCGTTTTTCTCTGCTGCGGAGGACGTTCAGGAATCTTCCGACAGGTGCTTTCAACAACTTACCCATTTTTTACGCAGTTTTTAAATGAATGATTTTATCTCTGGATTTCTTGTATTGTTTTGTAGTGGGAAATTTGTTAATTGAACAATCATTCTGTCGATGTAACTGATGGGATTTATCTAATTCATTGTGAAGGATGGAATCAACATATAGAACATGGATTCATGCGATCAAGGAGCCCTCCGGTTCTTGGAATTTGGATGAGCTTCGGAGAGATCTTCAAACAACCCTTGGCACAACCAAGTGGCAGGTTATTTGCTTATGTTTTATGTTATACTCATGTAATGATTCATCTGTGTGATCTTATGTTATATAGCCTTAGGTTTTTCGTTGTGTGAGTTTATGTATTGTGAAATTGTTTGGGATGCTATGCTTAACTGAAAGGTTGTGGGTGTGATGCATTGCAGTTGGAAGAATTTGGACGTGCTGTAAGATCGAGTTACCCAAATAGTGGATCAGCTGATGATGCAAAGGATAGGCATCGGGATTTCATTGTTGCAATAGAGAATCAAGTAAAAAAAGTTGAAACCTCTTTGAAAGAATCGACAGTACGACAAGGCAAGCCACCATTGCCTTGGGTGCGGTTGGATGAAGGAGAACGAAATGAGCTTGCATTGTTTCTTTCAGGACAATCATTATCTTCCCCAAATAAACTCTTTGGAAAGCATCAGCAGGGGCAGGAAAATTCGCTAGAGGGTGATCAACAAGTGAATAATGAGTGTTCGAGGAGTTCATCTCATTTGGTTGAATTGGCTCAAGTAGAGGGCAAGGGGGACAAGTTTTCAGGTCATCGGAGGACAGCTAGTGCAAGTGCAGACATTGGCTCATGGAAGATTGCTGTAGCTGATGATGTTCTACACGATTCATCTAGTGCAAAGCCTGATCGTCCCCCACGAAAGATACCTAGTTTTTCAGGATTCTTAAATAGCATGGAATCGTCCATGTCGCAATTGAAGTGGTCAAAGAACGGTTACAAGAAACTAAAGCCTACAGATGGGCCTCAGGATGCTGGTGCTACATTACCTAGAGCCCAGATTTTGACTAGAGTTAGTAGTCAATTTTCCTTGATTATTTCTACTGTTATCTTCTAAGCTTGTTATATTGTTATGTAGTTGAGTTGCTAATTTGATCATAATTTTTTTTGTACATGAAGGGCATTAATACGTGCTATGAGAAGAGTAAAAGTTGCCTTGAAGGCTGTGATGATTATGAAAAACAATGGTATGGTTGGTATGGTAGTATCCAGAGACAGCTTCAGAGATCCCAATATCACGTGCAATATAGTCGGCCTGTCCAATTTGTTTTCTCTGTCATTCTCATACTCTGCCTACTCGGTGAGCCTGCTGATTTTCTATTTGCTATATGGTAACTGTTTCATTTCTTGTAGTGATTCAGATTCGACTGCATTTGCAATTTGATATGGTTTTTTAAACTTCTTATTGTTACAATTGATCCTTCTCCTTGAGTTATAGGCTATATACAATAATAGTACCACTCTAGATTATTTTTCCCTCTCCACTTTCCTGTAAAGTGTATAATGAGATTATTCATACTTGTCACATTAAAATTTTTCCGGTAACTTTGTCAAATTTTTTCCTAATCTTACACGTGTCATAGCTCGTTAGTAAATGATAAACATATTTGGTATGAACTACAATATCAAATGTTCAAATGGTTTTGCCTTATATACAACCCCATCAGTTATTGCATCCATTTTCCTTCAGGGTAGGAACTTTCGTAATTTTGTATCATACTTTACACATTTTCCCTTATGGGTTAATTTCCCGTAAATAGTAAATACACGAAGTATACCCAAATTTTCGTTTTTAACCAACATTATTTTTTTTGGTCAATCAATACATGAATTTTCAACATTTTGGAATTTGGCCCAAATTAAAATTCTGGCAGCAATTAATTCTACATGGATGCCGGAATTTTCTTACAAGGCATTTCAACCGATAATTAAAATGTTTTGTTTCATAAAACATAAGAGTGTGGTACCTTCTTTAGAGCATGTTGTGGCCTAGAGGCAAATGTTTTTGGTGCTACCAATTTGATTTCAATTATTGTTCTGTTTATGTCAAAATAAAATAGTGAAAGGATTACATGCATCATGCACCAAAGAAATTAAAAAAATGAAATCTAGGCATTTGTAACTTACGGAACTTATTTAACCTATTAAAAATCTATTGATGAACATGAAATTCATGATTATCTCTCATGACACTTCTTTTCTTGAATATTTCAAAAATAATGCAGTGTATTCTGGGAATCACAGAACTAAATCCATGCAAATATTGCATATATAGAATCAAGAGCTTGTTGCAAAACCCATACGGCCATACATGAATACTGGAAACTGCTGATGTGAATATGATATACATGTGAAAGTGTTTGCCTCTACTAGTTAATATATATGGTCTATTCTGTCTGTAACTCTGCGATTGTAGTGTAATAGAAACTATTAGAGATGAAGCTTCAGTTGTCTCGATATACTTATTATATTGTTTTGTCTGCAGTCTTATTGGCGTTGCGTGCAATCTGAGGGGGAGAGCTTCGTTTCTCCATTCTAATTCAGGATTCATCTGTTGTAAAATCAGATAGTTGGGGGATTGCTTTACCATGCCCTAAACAGATGATACACAGCATTCATTGAACTATTTTGATGAGAACTGTAATTTAGCATTCATGATTATGCCAGAGCTGCTTTGGCAACATCACAACTACCCGTTTTTGTTTCTTCTGGGCGATGAGGCTTGTTGTAATGTTGTATTTTTGGAGCTGCTGTTGTAGTATCGATCTTTCCACTTCAGAAACTTAAATGTCATAGTCGCTTCTGTTGTATCATTGGTTTCATGTATCGAAGGCAACTTGTATATAAATTTTCGTGACTTGTGTATATTGATTTCCGTTTGAACTAGGAAAGGCCAATATTGTGTAGTTATCTCATGCTTTTTATATGGTACGATATAATTTCAGAGTTACTCTCTTATGTGCTGCAGGCTTTGCAACTACAGGTCCATTTATGATTCATCAATCACACTAAAAAATTTGATGCCAATTTCCTCTTTTGATGCCTCTAAAAAATTTGTCCCAATCCCCTTACTTATTACTTTTGTACATGATTCCACCATCAGCTTTATAATTACAATTCTTTAAACACTATTTTTTGTACATAATTCCACCATCAAATAACTTTTTACCAGTTTTTATTAAAACTTGTGTCGTTCTCCTTGGGGCAAACTTTTGAGGGATAGAGTTAGCATCTACAACACCTTACGTAAAAGTGAAATACAAAATGATAGATAAACAGTCTGCGATACGGAATGCTTTCTATGCCAAGCATACGAGGAAAATGACATAAGAAATCAAACTATTCATTATATTTCCAAACTACAAAAGCTTTCGGCATTTCATTGAGAAAGATATATTTCAGTGACAACCCTACTTTTTCTACTTGTTCTTTGACAAGTTTTTGGCATCTTTTTCTTCACTAGGTTTATTGGCAAATTCGACGCCTTGGAATGTTAATCCAGGACTATAGTACCGACTGCCATAAGCCGCGCCAAATCCCCATCCGAGCCCCAACCCGACACCGCAGCCACCACCTTCAGATCAAACAATGAATGCGTTAGTGTAGAGATAATTAGAAGAAACAATTGTAGAGTACAAACATATTATTGCAAGATTCTACCTACACCAAGTCCAAAGAGGTTCAAGGGTGCACCTGAAATAAAGAGCGACGTAAGTTCAAGAAATAATTTCTTTCTTGATGCATGACCAGTGCAGAATGTAACCATGGCCAAGTCCAATATATGGTAGTATAAGATAATAGACCATTCTATGACAATGTAGCCTGGAAAAACGAAGATCACGGTATACGTACAAACTTAGGGAAGCGATTCACGAACTATCGTTTAACACTGCCGTAGTCAAATACTCCCTCTGTCCGTACAAGCTATCACAGTGTCCATACAAGATTTCAGATTAACAAAGCATGGCAATGGTTTGATAAGTCATAGTCAAATGCTCCCTCTGTTCTATTATAAGTGGCTCAAAACTTTTGGGCACGGAAACTAAAGAGAAAGTGTAAATTGGTTAAAAGTAGTAGGGCCCACACTTTTTCAAGAGTTAAATTTTTTCCATTTGTGGTCCGAGCCACTTATAGTGGAACATCTCAAAATTGAATGCATGTCACTTTTATTGAGATGGAGGGAGTATTTGTTTTAGGTAATTTGATCACTATACAGTAGAATTCCTATATGATTGGAAATTGCAATCTGACTAAGCATTTGGGTTATGTTTGAAACTACCCACCATGAGTGACACAGATGCTATGAATCAAGTTTCGATAAAGATGGAGAGACGAGCAACAAAAGTGACCCTATATACAATCATCTCAACATGCAGGTCAAGTAAATGATAAACAGTGGTCTAAAAATTCCACTGGGGTGCTACACCTATTATATTCTATGAGAGGTTTATCCTAATTCTTTGGTCCAAATAACAACACCAACTCCCTAGTAAGTTGGAAAAGTAACAGACCACATACAATTACTACCTTAATGTAGAGCTATTCAAATCCTTCCAGTTCTTCATATTGTGCTACATACCGAATAGAATGGTCACATGGAAGTAATGCTGCATCTTCTTCACTATGCTGAATGTGGAAGCAGGTGCACAATTCATGAAGCAGAACTAACTATCAACAAAAGCTATACTTCTTGTTTAGTAATTTAAATGCACGAAAAATCTAAACTTGACTAGCCACTGACAAATGCAGCCAGCATCATAACAAGTTGGATGCATACTGAAATTAAGATCACCTTCATATATTACATCAATATTGTAACCTATATCTTCTCATTGGCAAAAGGCCAACTCAAGTATGATACATTTTCATATATTGCAATAAACCACACATTGACAATGAATAATAGCGAGACGTATTTAGATAGATAGACACATATACTCAATTCATATGCTCATCCATTTTATTGGTTTGTCCAACAAACAAGTCAAGAAGAAAACCAAAAATAATCCACCAAAATTCACATTTGCTACTAAATCAACAGAGGAGAATGCAGCTGGATAACAAAAAAAAGCACTTGAAAAACCAGCTCCTAAGCAAATAAAAAAGAACCATCAATAATCGTGATTGTATGAATCCAGAATCTTGTCCTTCCCCATTTTTCTCTGCTCAATTTTTGTTATCTACAGAAAAACGAAGGTAGGCTTAACAGAATAATTTAGAGTAACAAACCTCCGAATCCCCACCCAACTCCAAAACCACAGCCAACTCCGAAACCTGAGACCAGTTCAAAATCCAGTTATCCAAAAAAAGAAGGAAGGACAGATTTTCAGTAAGCAAAAATCATGGAACAAATCGCAAAAATTGTTAATAGAATGACATAAAAGCTCACCAAAACCGACACCTCCTCCACTGAAATTTGTTAGCACCATTTTCCCCTTTCCGAAGCGAAAAGTGTGAATGTCACTCCCACTCCCGTTTCATTTCGTGATTCGGAGATGGGCCAAGATTTCTATTATGAAGATTTTTGGGCTCGGAGATTATTATGTGTCACAAACTTAAACTTTTGATGGGCTTTTCTTCAAAGTAATCCATGTATCTAGCCTAACCCCAACACCACATCATAAATTATACTCGCATTTAAAAATTAAACATTTTAAAATAAATTCATGTGTTTCAAGATAAGTAATTTTCGTTGGAAGGCTAAACAAGATAAATCTCAACACGCACACATTCTTGATCAGCATAATGGGTTTCGGCCTCTTTAATCTACTAGATTGGCCTGAGACAAAGATAGTAAATTACATAATCTGCACAAATGTTATTGCCATAGTGTGCATGATACTGCTTGACTTTTGCCTCTTAACATAGTAATAGTAGATTGGTCTAATGCAAAAATATTAAAATACATATTCTTGATATATATATATACTCCCTCCGTCCCATGAAGCATGACACATTTCTTTTCGACACGGGAATTAAGAAATTGGTATTTTGTGTGTTAAGTGTGGTATGTGAAAAAGTGAAAATGTGAATAAAGGGTTAATTTTTTGCTATTTTTAAAAACGTGTCATGCTTCGTGGGACAGACCAAAAAGGAAACTGTGTCATGCTTCGTGGGACGGAGGGAGTATATAATAGTGTAGTTGTTAGTGATTGATTTTTGAGTATCTGCAATATTAATATTGTGGAAAGTTAAACCCTTTTTCCGAAAAAAAATTTGGACATTGCGTATATTTAAGACATTTTTTTTATTAAAAGACAAGCATAATAGTAATAATAAAGAACAACATTTTCATAGATTATATAATTTAAATATATAACAAATTAGTTTCAATACATTACAATTTTTTTTGGGACATTCTGTATTTTTAAAGCATTTTTTATTAAAAGACGAGCATAATAATAATTATAAAGAACAACATTTTCATATACTATATAGTTTTAATATATTACAAATTAATTTCAACACATTGCAAACTTTTTTTTATCGTTTCGTACATTTATAATAATAAAAGACAAGCATAGTAATAATAGCAAACAATTTTTTTTTGGGCATTCCATCCATTTTAGGATTTTAGGCATTTTCTATTAAAAGACAAGCATAATAGTGATAATAATGTATAATATTTTTATAGATTATATAGTTTTAAATAACACAATTATCCTTAAATTAATTATAAATGGAAGAATATAACAAGCTAATCAACTTTTGTAAAACAAAATTTTTTTATAATATAAACATATATCTATATATATTTTATAAAAAAACTCAAAATTTGGGAGGGGGCTTCAGCCCCTCCCCCCCCACCCCCCGGCGGCTATGCCCCTGTGCGGTATCATCACCTTTGATCAAAAGTATATACTTAGATTAATGTTCTTATATGTAAATAATGCTCGACTCGTAATGCATCTAGAATTCTCGATCAATAATGCTCGACTACTCGACTCGTAATGACCGAGCAATTGAGCATTATTGATCAAGAATTCGTAGAAAATGACAAAATGTACTAATAATCGATATACTGGACCACTGCGAGTCGAGAAATCAAGTATCAATGGTGAAACACTAGTGAAAAATGCACTAATAATCGACATAAGAATAAAAAAGTACTAAATGAGTAAAATTTATACTATATTTTATAAAATTATGAGTACTTTTTATTTTTCAAAATGAGTAGATATCATTTTGCATCCAAGGTGTGTCAAATAATTACATATTGTCATAATAATAAACATAAAAACACTTAATAATAAAAGTAGTATATTCCATAATATTTTTCAATTTTAAAGTTATAATACACTTCAAAATATAAAAGAAAATTACATAGTTATCTATTTTCTTCAGCGAGTCTTCATTTGTTAAAAGCGGTTGACAACCTCATCATCAGAAACTTGTAGAAATATAATTTTTCAATGAAAGAGTCCAAACAATCATTCAAAAATTAATCTTCAATTTACAAACATACAGTTAAAACTTAAAAAAAAAAAAAAAACAATTTGCATCCACTCAATCAAATCACCAATTCACCAATATTGATCATTGAATAAAATTAATTTAGGATTTTAGGGTTTAATCTTAAGTTAATAAATGAGAGACAAATAGTGAAATAGGAGAGGGACGGGGGAAGACGAGCACCTTGAATCTAGGAGTAGATGAGCAGGCAACATATTTCATTTTTTAATTTCTTTTTAAAGTTGCACAAACAAGTGAAGCAGAATGATATGTCACATGTATTTGAAGATTGTAGCAACACATTTTCACATGATGAGTTGTAATGAAATCATTTACACTATAATATTTTATGAAGATCGGTCACTACACGCTTCTCTCCCTCTCATGACAGCCGCGTATATTCTTGAGACAGTCGCCGGTTTGTATAAATAACTAGAATATGGTTGTGTTCTCTTCTGCCCCAATCAAGGACCACTACGCCACTTCTACACCCATTAATTCTTTAATTAACATGCTTAATCATTTCATATCACCTTAATTTGGATTTAATTAATTAGATGCACACGCCACGTCATTCAAATCGTTCTATTGCGCCTGAATTATATATACATATCAACTGCAAATTTTGAGTTTTTTTTTTAAATATATATAGATATATGTTTATACCTATTATAAAATAATTTTGTTTTATAAAAGAGTATTTGGTTATTATATTCTCTCATATATACTTAATTTAAGGATAATTCTGTTATTTAAAACTATAGTATAACTACAAAAAAACCGGAGATTACCGGCGGCAAAATGCCGTCGGTAATAAGGCACGGCCGCCGGTGATAAAGGTTACCGGCGGCAACTCGCCGTCGCTAACCGGCTCGTCGGTAACGCCATTACCGACGGCGATCGGCTGCCGCCGGCATTTCCGCCGTTGAACGGCGGAGAGTTGCCGGAAAATTACCGACGGCAAATGCCGTCGGTAATTAGCGGCGGCGAGATCACCGTCGGTAATTTCCACCGGACGGTGGTGGCGCACACGCCGGAGTTGTTCAAGGTATTACCGAGGGCAAAATGCCGTCGGTAATTACCGACGGCATTTGCCCTCGGTAATATTTTTTAATTTATTTTTTTTATTTTATTTTATTTATTTATTTATTTTATTGTATATCCACAATTTATTTCGGTATTTATACAGTATTGCATAATTTAGACGAACTTCCCAGTCGGTCACTCATCTTAGTTGTGCTCTAAGTCAAGCACGCTTAACCTTGAAGTTCTTTTCGAATGGTCACCAGTACAGAACACTCGTATTATTGATATATATATAGTATCTATTAATTCATTTAAAGTCTACTTCAATATATATACAATATCATATATATTCATAACCTTAGAATATGTCGAGATGATATACAAAAAATGTTGTTAATTACGGATTGGGCTCGTTTCCGTTCTTATTTTTATGTCGGAAAAATATTTATTAATTAATTTATTATTAATTTTTTTTTTTTTTTTATCAATCTAGTTTATACACCATTCATAACCTTAGTGTTGATTGATGAGTGAATCACTAATCAAATTAACATTCTTAAGTTATAATTATAAGTTACTTACTAAGAATCTTGAATTCTTAGTAATAATATTAGATTAGTGATGATTGATGATTGATGAGTGAATTACTAATCAAATTAACAATCTTAAGTTATAATTACAAGATTTTTACTAAGAATCTTCAATTCTTAGTAATAATATGAGATTAGCGATGATTGATGAGTGAATCACTAATCAAATTAACATTATTAAGTTATAATTATAAGTTTCTTACTAATAATCTTGAATGCTTAGTAATAATATTAGATTAGTAATGATTGATGAGTGAATCACTAATCAAATTAACATTCTTAAGTTATAATTATAAGTTTCTTACTAAGAATCTTGAATTCTTAGTAATAATATTAGATTAGTAATGATTGATGAGTGAATCACTAATCAAATTAACATTCTTAAGTTATAATTACAAGATTTTTACTAAGAATCTTGAATTCTTAGTAATAATATTAGATTAGTGATGATTGATGAGTGAATCACTAATCAAATTAACATTCTTAAGTTATAATTACAAGATTTTTACTAAGAATCTTGAATTCTTAGTAATAATATTAGATTAGTGATGATTGATGAGTGAATCACTAATCAAATTAACATTCTTAAGTTATAATTATAAGATTTTTACCAAGAATCTTGAATTCTTAGTAATAATATTAGATTAGTGTTGATTGATGAGTGAATCACTAATCAAATTAACATTATTAAGTTATAATTATAAGTTTCTTACTAATAATCTTGAATGCTTAGTAATAATATTAGATTAGTGATGATTGATGAGTGAATCACTAATCAAATTAACATTCTTAAGTTATAAAATTATAAGTTTCTTACTAAGAATCTTGAATTCTTAGTAATAATATTAGATTAGTGATGATTGATGATTGATGAGTGAATCACTAATCAAATTAACAATCTTAAGTTATAATTACAAGATTTTTACTAAGAATCTTGAATTCTTAGTAATAATATTAGATTAGTGATGATTGATGAGTGAATCACTAATCAAATTAACATTCTTAAGTTATAATTACAAGATTTTTACTAAGAATCTTGAATTCTTAGTAATAATATTAGATTAGTGATGATTGATGAGTGAATCACTAATCAAATTAACATTCTTAAGTTATAATTATAAGATTTTTACCAAGAATCTTGAATTCTTAGTAATAATATTAGATTAGTGTTGATTGATGAGTGAATCACTAATCAAATTAACATTATTAAGTTATAATTATAAGTTTCTTACTAATAATCTTGAATGCTTAGTAATAATATTAGATTAGTGATGATTGATGAGTGAATCACTAATCAAATTAACATTCTTAAGTTATAAAATTATAAGTTTCTTACTAAGAATCTTGAATTCTTAGTAATAATATTAGATTAGTGATGATTGATGATTGATGAGTGAATCACTAATCAAATTAACAATCTTAAGTTATAATTACAAGATTTTTACTAAGAATCTTCAATTCTTAGTAATAATATGAGATTAGCGATGATTGATGAGTGAATCACTAATCAAATTAACATTCTTAAGTTATAATTATAAGATTTTTACCAAGAATCTTGAATGCTTAGTAATAATATTAGATTAGTGTTGATTGATGAGTGAATCACTAATCAAATTAACATTATTAAGTTATAATTATAAGTTTCTTACTAATAATCTTGAATGCTTAGTAATACTATTAGATTAGTGATGATTGATGAGTGAATCACTAATCAAATTAACATTCTTAAGTTATAATTATAAGTTTCTTACTAATAATCTTGAATGCTTAGTAATAATATTAGATTAGTAATGATTGATGAGTGAATCACTGTAGGGAGTGAATCCAACAATTACGGAAGTGACGTCAGTCACGTCTGAATCGACGGGCACTAGCAACCTGAAACCACAAGCAACGTTAGAGCCCTCCGAAGAGCACCGGTGGGGGTGTCGATGGAAGGGCCTCCGACGCTCAAGTCAGTAAACTGATGGAAATATTAAGCGTAAGTAACGTAACGAAATAAATAAATGGTAAAAAAAAGACAGTAATAAGTGATGTATCCGGAAGATCGGGGTGTCCCGAAAGTTGAATGAAAGCTAATGAGCGGTGTGGAATAAGGGACGACGGATGTCCGGGCTAGCGGGGCTAGTCGAGCGATCGGAACCTTTGAGAGTTGTGAGCGTGGAGGTGGAACGGAAGAACGGGGAGAGCAGGAGATAACGGGAGTTAGTGATCGTGAGTGCAAGAATGAATATCAGTGGCGGCGGATCAAGGGGCGACGGACGTTCGGGCTGGCGGGGCTAGTCGGATGATCGGAACCCTAGAAAGTTGTAAGCGTGGAGGCGGAACGGAAGAGCGGGGAGATTGAGAATGAGAGATCGTGTGCGAGTGCAAGAGTGGATATGAGTGATTGTCCGTCTCCTGAGTGTGTTAGTGAATTAGTATATATAGGTTACGGGCCTGCAGGGAAGTGGCTAGGGTTAGGGTTTACTGGAATGCTCCTTGAAACCCTAGCGGTTCCGATTTCTTAGGGAACGACCTTCCGTGACTCTCGTCTGACCTAGTCACCGATTAACTGATGAGTTTAGGGTTTTTCCTAGTGGGTTCACGTATTTCCCGCATATGGGCCCACTTTGAATCTTATGCCACGAATGTGGTATAGATCGCTTTACCGGGCTGGCCCGTTGGGCTGTATAGTTTCGGCTTATACGGATTTTTCCCATTACAGTTTGTCCCCCACTCCCTAGTTGGAGGTCTTCAATTAGGGAGTGCAATTTAATTCGCTAATGGTGTGATATATGCATGTCGTCACGCTTGATATTTCAACGTGCAGGGAGGGGCAGGGCGTGTAGGATATCACGGGTGTGTCCACTTTTTACATAATTCGAAGGCTAAGACGACGTGTATTGCATAGACGTCTCTTACGTTTCTTCATCCCACTTTTTCTTTTATTTTGATTTTGTAGTATAACCCCCAGGAGCTCATGCCGCATACGGAGCTTATACTCTTTTATCTTTTGTAGATTGGGGAATAAAAAGTTATATGCGGGGCTTACGGCTCTTCTGGAGTTATGTAGAGTAGGAGTTATCGGGTCTCACGGGACTGACGGCTCTTCCAAAGTGAACTAGAGTGGAAGTTGTTGGGTCGTACGGGACTGACGGCTCTTTCAGAGTGAAGTAGAGTGGAAGTTGTTGGGTCTTACGGGACTGACGGCTCTTCCAGAGTGAACTAGAGTGGAAGTTGTTGGGTTTTCTTTCTCTCTCCTTGATTTACATCTTTTGCGCTTCTTCCTCCTGATACGGGATAACAGGGTCTTTCATCTTCTTCAGGGGTTATTATATTTTTCATTGGGAAGAAGTTAGGGTGATATGGGGGTGCATGAAATGTTACATCACAAAGAGTGAATAGGGACGACTGGAGTGCAGGTAATCACGCCTCTTTATTTTCTTATTTCAGATTGATGTTAGGGGCAGTACGGTAGTGCAGGTAATTCATGTGATTCTATGTTTATTCTTTTTCTTTGATTTTCGGTAGCTCATGGGAAACAGGTAATGGTCGGGGTGACATAACAATGGGTGCCCTAGATCTGCAGCACTTTTAGAGACCCAAAATGTATCTAAAGGTGTTGGACGTTACGGTGGTGTAGCAGGAAGGAGCTCAGGCAATTGGAGTGCTCTGTTCTGGGTTCGAGCTTGATATTCCATCAGAGGCTGACTCATGTTGTGCTCCGCTTACGGGAGATACGCCTCTTTGGCTTCACAAGATAAAAATGATCAAGGCTCCGCTTACGGGAGATACGCCTCTTTGGCTTTACAAGATAAAAGTGATCTAGGCTCCGCTTACGGGAGATACGCCTCTTTGGCTTTACAAGATAAAAGTGATCTAGGCTCCGCTTACGGGAGATACGCCACTTTGGCTTTACAAGATAAAAGTGATCAAGGCTCCGCTTACGGGAGATACGCCTCTTTGGCTTTTCAAGATAAAAGTGATCAAGGCTCCGCTTACGGGAGATACGCCTCTTTGGCTTTACAAGATAAAAGTGATCTAGGCTCCGCTTACGGGAGATACGCCTCTTTGGCTTTACAAGATAAAAGTGATCAAGGCTCCGCTTACGGGAGATACACCTCTTTGGCTTTACAAGATAAAAGTGATCAAGGCTCCGCTTACGGGAGATACGCCTCTTTGGCTTTACATTTTTTGGACTCACGCGCAATCGAGCAGGATAAACAAGATGTTCAGTGTCTGCCGAGACTATTAGGATAAGCGAAAATTTTCCAGTTGAGAGAGGCGCGCTTTGCTTTGATGGACACGACGGGTCTTCATCTCAAGTTTTGAGTTTGTGTGTCGTTTTCCTAGGAAAATAAAAGACGGAGCTGCAGGGTTTACGTCTGATATGACTCAAATTTCTCCCCATTTTGACTTTAGTTGTTTAAACTTAAGGCTAAATTCAGGACAATTACGGAAGCGACGTCAGTCACGTCTGGATCGACGGGCACTAGCAACCTGAGACCACAAATAACGTTAGAGCCCTCCGAAGAGCACCGGTGGGGGTGTCGATGGAAGGGCCTCCGACGCTCAAGTCAGTGAATTGATATAAAATAGTAACGTAAGTAACGTAACGAAAATAAGTAGATGATAAAGGAAAAGGCAATAGTAAATGGAGTATCCGGAAGATCGGGGTGTCCCGGAAGTTAGATCAAAGCTGGTGAGCGGCGATGAACAAGGGGCGACGAACGTCCGGGCTAGCGGGGTTAGCGGGGTGATCGGAACCCTAGAATGTTGTGAGCGTGGAGGCGGAACAGAAGAGCGGAGAGAGCTTGAATAACAAAAAGTGTGCGGGTGCTAGAGTGGATACGAGTGATTCCTCCTCTATCAGGTTGCGTGGTCTCTTCGTTCGTACAACTTGATTATAATGCTCCGCCTGTTGATTCATGTCTTGAGTGCACTGCCGAGTATCATTCGCCTTTGAATGGGACAGAGCTTCTTGCTGTAATTGCTATAAGGACGAGCTTTTCGCTTTCATAGTAGTTTGGTAGCACGCCCTGGAGTCCTTCTGCTCTCCCTTGATCTCCTTGACTCCCCACTTGGTTGGGAATCGTACGACTTGATGATAGGTGGATGGTACTGCTTCCATTCCGTGGATCCATGGACGGCCTAGGATGACGTTGTATGCTGACGGGGCGTCTACCACGAGAAACCTATTGGAAAGGTTGACTCCTTCTGCGTAAACGGGAAGGTCGATCTCCCCTATAGTAGTTGTACTCTCGCCACTGAAGCCGACGAGTACGGCAGCTTTCTTGATTAGTTTGGACCCGTCCAAACCCATCTCCCTGTATGCACTGTAAAACAGAATATTGGCAGAGCTACCATTGTCTATTAGCACACGCTTTGTTAAACAGTTAGCAATATAAATGGAAATAACTAATGCATCATGATGAGGGTGTAGAAGCTTGTCTGATTCGGATGTTGCAAAGTTGATTGTTAAAGTTGGATCCGTTGGTCCAGCTTTGCCGAAAGGCGGAACTCTTGATTTGCTTGATCTAGCCTGTCTGGTGTGTCTCTTGGCGGCTGAGTGGGTGATTCCGCTAACTTCGGAACCTCCGGATATCACGTTTACGGTTCTCTCGTGATGTGGCGGGTCCGGTGGGCTGTCATCTCTATGTTTCTCTTGTCTATCCCTCGCTTGCTGCAGGGTCTGCTTGCCTTTGTCAGTCAAGTAATTGGTAAGGTGCCCTTTTTTCAATAAGTTCGCCACTTCCAATCTGAGTGCGATGCATTTGTCCGTGCGGTGACCGTGGTCACTATGAAAATCACACCATTTTGATCTGTCTCTTTGGTCGGGTGGAGCCCTCATTTTCTCCGGCCAGCTGACCTTATCCCCAAGGTTCATCAAAGCTGTTACAGCTTCTACGGGTGAAATGGACAGGAGGTACTCTGGGAGTTTCGCTCTTTCGCGCGGGCGCGTAGTTGGTGCTTGATCGTAATCTCGCCTCCCCTTGTTCCCTCTCTGAGATGGAGTGTAGGGTTCACTTCGTCTGTCACGATTGTCTCGACCGGATCTCCTGTCGACCCTGTAGTCTCTTTCGGGTCTCTCTGGCGGGAAGACTCTTTGCATATTGTACTGGTCCTCTTCCCATTTGATTTGAGCCCAAGCCTGGATCAACACGTCTTCCATAGTTTTGCATGGATACTTGGTGAGAGTCTTGTATAAGTCTGATCCTGGCAGAAGGCCTTTACGGAAGGCCGTGACAGCGGTCTGTTCCCTGCAGTTGGTGATTGACACTTTCTCCTTGTTGAAGCGTTCGATGTAGTCCCGAAGAGGTTCGCCATGCCTTTGGACAACTGCATACAAGTCTTCTGAGATTTTTTCCAATTTCCTGCTGCTTGCATACTGTTGAACAAAAACATCTGTTAGTTGAGCAAAAGATCTAATTGAATTATTAGGAAGGTTCGTATACCACTGGAGGGCCGGTCCTATTAAGCTAGAACCGAACCCCTTACACATGCACGCCTCCCTCATGTCACGAGGAATAGCAACGGTGAACATTCTTTGACGGTACTGAGCTATATGGTCATCCGGGTCGGATGCGCCGTCAAACATCTTCATGTGTGGAAAGCTGAATTTCCTGGGCATCTCCACCAAAGCTATCTCATCCACGAATGGGGAGTCGGCGTAACAACTCTCTGCGCTTTTCTTTATCGGAGCCGGAACTCCCGGGATTCGTTGAATGATGGCCTCCATATCTGCCAACCTTCTAGCCAAGGCGGGATCCAAGTTCTGGGCGGCGCTGAACATGCCATGTCGGCTCTGATCACCAAGAGGTAGTTGATCTGGCGTGTTGCCATTCTGACCGATTGGAATCGCTCGCCTCGGTCCCTCTAGTTGACTTGTTGGGGCGTCACACATGAGAGCATCTTCGTGTGGTCGTGTCGGCACTACGTGACCACGGGCGATATCGGTCCGGCCGGTTGACAAACATGGATTTCATACCTCAATATTGCATGAATTGTTGTCTTTTTCCCCCTTGAATTGAATGTTAATATGTGTTTGTTTCCCCATTTTGAGTTTTGTTGAGATTTGATTCCTTGGTGTAGTTTTGGAGTGATTTCAGGAAAAATAAAGGCCTAATTGGAGGATTTTGAAGACATGATATCGAAGTACGTCTCGATAGGAATTCGTGAGCGCAAACGACGACCAAATCCGAGTCCGGACGAGGGAGAACGGAACCGAACAAGCGGACTGCGCATAAAGCCCAGGCGACCGCGGTCCGGGCCGCGGCCACGGGCCCGACCGCGGGCCTCTGCTCCAAATTTGCCCAGTAACCCGCGGTCCGGGCCGCGGCCGCGGGCCCGACCGCGGGCCTCTGCTCCAGAGCAGTCCAGAACGTTTTTTAGAGGTACCCGCGGTCCAAGCCGCGGCCGCGGGCCATGACCGCGGCCTCCCCTGCTTCCAGCCGCGGTTCATGCCGTGACCGCGGGGAAGAGGCGGGGATCCGCCCTTTGGTGGGCCCAGACGTGATTTTTAGCCCAAAACTCCATTTTCCCCCTCTTTTCTCATATCTATCAACACACACACCCACTTCATCTTCCCCAATACTCCATCTAAAACCCTAGCCTCCATTCTCTACCATTCTTCTCTCTTCCACACACAAGAACAACACTAAAATCAAAGAAAGAAGGGGAAGACTTGGAAAGGAGCTCATCAAGACTACATGATTGAAGATCAAGATTATAGGATTTGTCTATGAATCTCTATCTCTCTATATCTTTATTTATGTTTTCTTATGACTTGGGATTTGTTTTTATTATGAATATGCTTGGCTAAAATCCCTTATCTTAGGGATTAGATTAGATGGATTTGTAATGGATTGATTTCTTTGTCTTATATATATCTTGATTGTGCTTATTGTTATCTTTTCAAGTCCTAGATTTATCTCTTGTATGATTGGTTGGCCACCTTTTGTGCATTTCTAATTTGTGATTTGAATCGGGAGAGGATAATTACAATAGATTAGGAGTTTGATACATATCATCTCAATAAACCGGGAGGTTGAGAGTTGGGTGAGGGCTTGTTGATCTTTTGTGCTCTTGGGAGTTATAGGTTAGAAATTGACCGGGGACGGCAATTATGACCCGTAATCTACTGTTTTAGTCGTCCGGGAGGGGGCTAAAACTAGTGGGGAGATCGTCCTAGATAAGTAGGCCATATCAAGATTAATATTGCTTTAGATTGAAGTTCATTACGATCCATCGAAATCTAGTCCCTAGGATAACTTTCCTTCGAGTCATTCCCCAATTTATTAACTAAGTTTATCTTGTTGTTATTTTATTTACTTGCTTTATTTAGCTCTATTTTAGTTCTCAACACCTCTTCATCTTTGGTTGTCTAAATAGATTGAAAACAACTCATTAATAATATTTAGAAGTTTAAATTCACCAATCCTTGTGGAATACGACCTTGCTTCCCTATATTGCAACTACACCGTATACTTGCGGCGTGGTGAAAATAATAGCGAACAAGTTTTTGGCGCCGTTGCCGGGGATTGGTTGAGTTTTTACTTTTGATATTGTGAAAAGTTGTTTCTATCTAATTTAGATATTGTTTTTATGTTTGTTTATTTATATGTTTATTTATTTTTGTTAGATAAAATTGCTCGACAACCGTAAAAGCGGCATCAAAAATGGATGATGGAAGGAATGAGTTGGTTGAGCAACTTCAACTACAATTGGCATTGATGCAACTTAAGTTGCGTGTTTTGGAAGCCAAAAGAAATTGTAGGCAACCAATGATCCAAAAAGCCTTCCAACCAACACCTTCCTATGGTGAGTATTATGACATGGGGTGCAATGCCATGGAGTGGCAATCACCATTGGAGTATGAGGACTATTTCAATAGTTGGAATTATGAAAATTCTTATTCCACTCAAGAAGGCTTTCAAGGGAGAAATCGATACTATCAAGAGGAGAAATCGAATTCGAAAGACGATCTCCTACAATGCTTCTTAACTACACAAGCTTGGATAGAAAAAAGTCTAGCAAAATCGGAGGTTATGCTAGATGAGCAAAGGAGGTCTTTGGCTACCACTATGGAAAATCAAAAGCGAATTGATGATTTGTGCATGGCCATTAGCCTACGGAATGGAACCTTGTATGAGGAACCAATGCCGATGCTAAGTGAAGAGCCTCAAGAAGTTGAAGAAGAGTATAAAGAAGATGAGGATCAATTCTCCAAACCCCTTGAAGTCGAGAGCCCAACTTTTCCAACACAACCTCTACAATTCCAAAAGGATGAAGATTTCACAAGTTTTAAAGAATGCAAAGTCAAAAATTTTGTCGATCCTTACCTCGACATGGGCGATTCTATGAAGGCTTGCTTCTTTCACTTTTATTTATCTTCATCTTTTGATTTTCACTTTGATTTGTCTAATAAGGAATTGTTTGAGTGTGGTGGTACTCTAGATGGTGAACGAGATTACCATGACGCCCGGGATGTCTCAAGAATTGCAAAGCCACCATATTTTTGGGTCGCGGTGGATGGAGCATGCAAATTTGATGAGAAATGGCCACCGCCTAAGCCTCCACCTCGTTTGTGAGTACGAGACAAGTAACCATTTTCTCCTTCATCCAAACTTATTTCTCTTTTGTGTGAAATAAGTTTGGGGGGAGGGTGAAGATGGGTTACTTATCTCGTTTATTCGTTGTTTATTTAATTAGTTAGTCTAGTTTTTGAATAATGAGATTTTGTCTCTGTTTTTGAGCTTTTCCTTGTCTTTTGTTTTTGAGCTTGATTGTTGAAAAACATGAGTTGGATGAAATGTGTGTTGGGCTTATGATATGAATGTTGCTTTTGAAAATAAATTGTTGTGTTTCACTTGTTGATTTTGCATGTAGAGTTTGAACTTGTGACAAATGAGCTAAATATTGTACCTCCAAGAACTTGAAAATGAAAATGAGCTTGTGAGAATTGAGCCTTTGATTGTCATACATTTACAATCTCATTTTGTTCTTGAGTGTAAATCATTTGAGCATGTGTGTTGATCTCTAGAACTTGCCATGAGTCCTCTCTTGAAAATAAAAGTAGATGTGTTGTTAATATTGAAGTGATTTAAGGCCATCCTTGTTAGCCACTTGACTTAAATTGTGTCCAAATCATATGATCCTAGTTTACCCTCTTTGTGCCTTATAGCCTTTCTTTGAATTAACCAATGATAAAGGGGTAGAACCTAGATTGTTAGTGGCTGCTTTGATGAAAATGTTTGGGAAATGATTGAAATTACTTGTCTAACTTTGATTGAGTGAAAATCACTAGTCCCCTATGAGCTCCAAAAGAAAAGAAAAGAAAAAAAGAGCAAAAAGAAATGTGAATAAAAGAGCATAAAGGGGAATGATTTGCCTTTTTAATCATAGTCATGATAAGTATCACTAAGGGTGGAAAAGAAAAAAAGTGGGGATATTGGTTTTTGATTTATTAGAAAAGAGAAATGGTGAATTTGACTTGTTCATTGTGATTGTTAGATTGTGGAATATGAGTCATTTGCCTAAAAACACCTCACCTCACCAAAGAGCCCTCATTACAACCTTATGAAAGCCCTTGTTGATCATTATTTATAACACATTGAAGTATAGAGAGTTAGGATAAATGGCAAGCCTATGGTAGATTGCATACATGATTCAATTTGAGTGCAAACACGTTCAATCTAAACACTTGAGAGTTGAGTGCATCATTGAAACATCCACATTTGTGAGGATTCAAGTTTGGAGGCTATAATGTTGAACTCATTATCACTTGTGACTTCTTGGAATGCATTTCTACTTGTGATACACTTTTTAAAGATTTTTGAAAAATTTGAAGCCCTTGAAATGACACCAATTCATTCTCACATGTTTGTTATCTTTTATTTCTCTTCTCTTTGTTGTTTGGGGACAAACAACGCTTTAAGTTTGGGGGGTGGACTGGTCCATTTCCCCAGTCGCTAAGTTGTCCTGTGTGAGGGCACCTGTAACGTTTGTCCCGGTTGCTCCGGGCGTCCGATCTAGGGTGCACGTTTCACCTGCATTCACAAGAAGGGTATCCAGGTTAGTATGGATAGTCTCCGATCTATTGTTCCTTACCGATGATGAAGGGTCATCTGGGTTGATCTCAGTTCCATGGGGTGTGAGCGGGACATCCTCTATGTCCACCATGGAGTTGATGGGAACTCGGAATCGGTTAGTACGGGGTGTTTGGATTTGAAGAGGCGTCTGGATCTGGGCGAAAGTATTCAACCGAGCGCCGGGGGGTTTGCCCCCTGGATAGGCTATATATGACTGTTTTATATTCGAGTGTTTGTATATTTTTCTTTACCTATTCGGACTTAGCTGCTGAACCAAGACAAGTAGATGTGATGCAAGTCTCAGGGCTGCGCGGTTGAGTGCTTTCTGAGCAGGGTTGCGTTGGGCAATCAAGCACTGTCGGATAGGGCCGAGCTGGACAAGAATATTTTTCCCCCTATGTTTTCCCCCATTTAGACTTAGTTGTTGAACTTAAGGCTAAATTCAGGATATGCGGGTTGGAACGGGCTTGCGCCTTTTACACGAAAATTTATCCCCCCATTTAGACTTAGTTGTTGAACTTAAGGCTAAATTCAGGATATGCGGGTTGGAACGGGCTTGCGCCTTTTACACGAAAATTTATCCCCCCATTTAGACTTAGTTGTTGAACTTAAGGCTAAATTCAGGATATGCGGGTTGGAATGGGCTTACGCCTTTTACACGAAAATTTGTCCCCCCATTTAGACTTAGTTGTTGAACTTAAGGCTAAATTCAGGATATACAGGTTGGAATGGGCTTGCGCTTTTTACACGAAAATTTTCCCACCTATTTAGACTTAGTTGTTAAACTAAGACTAAAGATGTGGTGCAACTCTCTCAATTTTTCCTAGTCGGACGGGTGTGGAGGGAAAGGTGGGGCTGCGCTCCTTAGAGCTGTGCAGTCGAGTGGTTCTGCATTCTGTTTTTCCAATAAGAGCCTACTCTCTCGTTCTTGCGTAATTTGGTCGGCCAAAGTGGAGATCCGGGCATTCACCTCCACTTGAGCAAGCAACTCCAATTGGTTTGAGGCATTGTTCGGGTCGTGAGCATCATTCGGAGTACTCATGGTGTAACTTAGGCACGGCTTGTCGAAATTCTTATATTGCTAGGGCCCCACGGTGGGCGCCAAATTGTAGGGAGTGAATCCAACAATTACGAAAGTGACGTCAGTCACGTCTGAATCGACGGGCACTAGCAACCTGAAACCACAAGCAACGTTAGAGCCCTCCGAAGAGCACCGGTGGGGGTGTCGATGGAAGGGCCTCCGACGCTCAAGTCAGTAAACTGATGGAAATATTAAGCGTAAGTAACGTAACGAAATAAATAAATGGTAAGAAAAGACAGTAATAAGTGATGTATCCAGAAGATCGGGGTGTCCCGAAAGTTGAATGAAAGCTAATGAGCGGTGTGGAATAAGGGACGACGGATGTCCGGGCTAGCGGGGCTAGTCGAGCGATCGGAACCTTTGAGAGTTGTGAGCGTGGAGGTGGAACGGAAGAACGGGGAGAGCAGGAGATAACGGGAGTTAGTGATCGTGAGTGCAAGAATGAATATCAGTGGCGGCGGATCAAGGGGCGACGGACGTTCGGGCTGGCGGGGCTAGTCGGATGATCGGAACCCTAGAAAGTGTAGAGGCTAAAATCTACAATTGATGTTGACGTCTGCACGTCCGGATAGATTGGGCACTAGCAACCTGTCAACACAAGAACACGTAAGAGCCCTAGGTTGAGCACCGGGTGGGGGTGTCGACCGTAGAGTCTCCGACGCTCAAGTCAGTAGCGGAATAGTAAAATAAAATGATAAGCGAACTGAAATAGAGAGAAGGGCAGGCTGGAGTGTGCGGTTGCTCCAGGCTGTAAGCGGCGTCGGAGGGTGGAAACGGTGACAGTGTGTCGTGAGAATGGAATGTGGGAGGCGGAGGTAGGCCAAGTTGGCTAGGCGGCGGAGTAGAGAGAATTCAAGGAGTCGATAGCAAGTAAGATTTTTTCGTGTCCCCTTGATGATCTAGTCTGGATGTTTATATAGGAGACATCCAGCCGCTAGGGTTTTTACAGCCTGACCCCGTCAAATCTATCATCCCTCCGGTTGTTGCAATTTGGACGGGATCATGAAGATTCCCTTCTGACTGCGTCAGCTTGGTGGAAGACGTCTTTTTAGGGCTTGACGGCTGGGAGACGTTTTCTAGGGTTTTGACGGCTAGGTCTTATAACTTCGTCAATCCAGGTCGGCTAGAACCCTTGGGCCGCATGCGATATATCCAGCTTGACTATGGTTTTAAGTCGATCTATAGTTTTTCGGGCTAGACGGACCAGTCCGTTTGACCAATTGGGCTTTTTAGGGTTGTGCTAAACTGGCGAACTAGCTTGATGGGCTTAGGCCGAATGCAGCCTGACTGTTTAGAAAATTTGGACCTAAAGTGGATGGTCAACTTGGGTCGGTCCAGGTTGATCCCGTGATAAATATAATCTCACTTATTGGGCTAGACGATAAATTTTCTTAAGTAATTGGGCCAACCTGTTAATGATCCAAGTTGGTTCGAGGTTTGTCGGGCTGGACTGGCCGGGTTTGTTCGGCTCATTAGTCCAGCTTGGAATGTTAATTGGGCTTGACGAATTTTGCCCACTACAGTTAGCCCCCCACTCTACAATTAGAATTTTCTAATTGGAGAGTCAATTTGATTATAGCTATTCCGTAGAGGTGAATTTCTCGGAACGTCGAGATGTTTCAGTTGGTATGACCAATCGGTTTGTAGAAAGAAAATGACTCTAGTTAGCGTCGACTTGCTATTAACTTTCGAGTCCGAAGCGCATATGTATAGATTGGCTTACCAGCCTGTAAATAATACCGCGAAAGTAGACGGTGTGGACAAGTTCGAATTTTTAAATGCTAGCTTGAAAACGCATGAGTTAAGTTGGATCGATTTGCCAACATGAGATTTGGACCGGTCGTGCAACGTGAAATTTGTAAGTTGGATTTTTATTTTCTTGAGAATATATACGTATATATAAATTGGCTTGCCAGTCTGGAGATTATTGTGACGGCAGAAGACGTGAGCTTATATAAGTTGGATTCAGTTTGGAAATTTGAAGTAGCGAATTTCTCTTAATTACTCCAGCCTGACTTATTTGTTGAAGTGGTTAATTTCTCCAGCCTGTATGCAACATATTGGATTTAGTTTTCAAGTCTCCAGCCTGGTTTGTTTGTGGAAATATTTCACTGCTCCAGCCTGTATGCATCATACTGAATCTATGGGCTCCAGCCTGGTTCCAAACAATATGGGTAGATGTAAAAGAAAGGGGCTAAATCCCTTAATTCCCAGCCTGTCCAAAAATATGGGCTCCAGCCTGGTTCCAAACAACGAGAAGAAAAACGCATTCTACCACTCTCTCTCGTCTCAATCCCTTCGTCGACAAAGGAGGGCAGCCACCTCCAATTTCTCGGCGCCGTTCAGACCATGGCTTCGCCGAAAGGAGGGTCGCTGCGGTGGTGGTCGTTTCTGCTTCGAAGAAGGGGAGTCGAAGCAATGGTGGACGCGGTGGTTGTCTTCGTCCAATTGGGGATCTGAGGTTCGGGGGCACCGCCGTCGCTCAATAGACGGCGACAGCGACTGAGATCGAAGGGTAGACGAAAGATAGGGTGAGATAAGGCGGCAATTTCGCCGAAGGTCGAAATTGGAGGGGGTGGCTCCCTTTTTCTGCCATTGCTTGATTAGAGGAGAGGGGGCCTCCAGGCGGCGCGCGCCTGTGAAGGAGAAGAGAGGAGGAGATGGGCCGGAGGCGGCGATGGTGCATCTGGCTTTTCAGGCGCGGCCCTGGGCCCTTGGGGAAACGGCGGTCGGCGGCGACGCCTTTCGCTGCCTTTCGCCTGGGGCGGCGGCTGGCTGGGCAGATTTTTTGAGGGGGTGAAGGTTGTGGCTTGGCCGTCGGAGGACAGGGGGAGTGGTGACGACTGTTAGGGTTTTTCAGGCGTGGCTTATGTTGTCGGGCGAATGGTGGTTGGAGGCCACGCCTTTTGCCGATCATTCGAGAGAGGAGAAAAGATTTGGAGAGAGAGAGGGTTTCTTGTGGTGGTGGTTCTTGCTGTCGAGGGGAAAGGTGACGATGCCGCGTCGTGGACGCGGCTGGCTGGCGGGATCCTGGCCGTCTGTTCTGAATGAGGAAGAAGAGAAGTTAAGGGGCGTCTGGCCTTACTTGTTAATTGCCTCCGCCGCATTCTGGAGGTGGCGACGCTTTTTGGCGCCTGTGTGCGCTGCGCCTTCACCCGAGAAAGAGAGAGGGGCATCGATTCCGGCAACTCTTCGCCGGCGACTTCATTGGCGGATGATTTTTTATTTTATTTTTTTTTATTTAGCTTTGCTGGAAATATGCTCCCTTTTTTTTTTTGGCTCTAATATCTGTACAAAAGTACTCATACCTGTGTAAGGGTAGCAGTACACGCAATTGAGGTAGAGTTACAGCTATTTTTCTCTTTTTGGTTGTAATGAAGTATAAAACCTTCATGTGAAGAATAAAGTGGAACAATCTATTTTCAGTTTTTGCAGTCTTGCAGTGTTGTTTGATTCTACACAATCATTTCAAATCTCTCATTTTAGCTTTTTGGTGGTTGAGAGAGTTTATTACTATTGTACTATAGGAGCTTATTTGCTTTGTCTGCAAAGGAGAAGCAAGAAGAGTAGCGATACCTCATTCTCTATTTCTTGCTTTTATCTTTCATTATAGTTGGCAGAGCCTGGAAGGGAGGAAGCACGCAGGAGGGAGATCTTTTCACTGGTTAGTGGTTTCTTTTTGACATATAGAGTTGAAGAGGATAGTTCACTATTTGTCATTTTTATTCTCTAAAATCCTCATTTTTTTTTTTTTGTATACCTCGTTGGAGCTATCATTTTGTTGGGTATTTCATTTTTGCTGGAGCTAATGAATTGCAAACATGTCGAATTTTGGATTTCATTTGGTTTTATGTGTTAACAACACATTTTCTTTTTTATTTTTCGTTCTCTGTTTCCAAGTATCACCAAAGAAAGGTGCAAAAGCTGCGAGTATGAATTAGCAACTGTTTAGGTTCAGCTGCTCTTTGGATTTTGAATTATTTCCTGAGCTTTGTGTTGATTGTGCTTTGCCATTGCTTGAGTTGGAACTGAAGTTCATTTTTTATTCTTCTATCATGAATTTTGGGCTCAATTTGATTTGAGAATACTTGTATCTAGTAGCAGATAGGTCTATTGCATTGATTGTTTGAAAGTCTCCTTTAACACTAGAGACTTGTATAACAGCTACTGTATCTTGAGTATGTGTTCTGCTATCTTGCTTAATCGTCTTTTGGCTGGTCGTTCTTTTATCTGCTGTATTTTTTGTGCCAGCAATTTGCTTGAATTCATGTATTATCAAGTTTGTCGAAAATTAAATGGTGGGATATGATTTTGGTTTTCTATCTTGTTTATAATTCTAGCACTGTTATGTGCGCTAGTTTTGTCGACTTTGAGTTTGTCTAATATCATTTTCCTCTTTGCTCTGTTGCACTATTTAGTACTTAGCAATTTATTTGTTTAGGTGTTTCTGGACATGTCTGCCTCTTTTGTGTCGAGTGGGTCGAGTAATGAAAATTCTAGATCGTCGGATGATGACACGGGCTGTCTAGATACTGTAAATAACGTGCCAAGGAATAGGCCCCGAGCCGGGTATGACATGGTTATGTTTGATTATGGGATTGGTGAAAATTTTTCTGGACCGCTCGAAGGGAGTATTCCTGCATACAAGCTGGAAGACGGGGGCCCGAAATCCGTTATAACTTTTGACAAGTTGGATGAACTCCGTGCTGCCTATGCTATTCCTTCTTGTGCCAGTCTGGCTGCCCCATCCGATTCAGAAAGGCCAGATTGGTTATATCCAGGATGGACGGTCCTGTATGAGTGTTTTCTTCAGATGGGGGCCCGTTTTCCTCTTCCTCGACTTGTGTTCGAGGCTTGCACTCACTACCGCATTGCCCCAGGTCAATTGGTTCCGAATGTGTGGCGCGTTCTCATGGCCATTCAGGTTTTTAGCGAGCTGAGGGGGGTTCACTTCAGTTTTTCTGAAGTTTTGCAGGCTTACAGTCTGGAGACGCATAGGACTGATAATGTTAGATATCAATTTAAGGCAAACCGTCCACTGGTGCTATCTCTTCCAGATAGCGCCAAGAAATGGCGTTCTAGATACTTTTTCATATCCAATAACGCATTAGGGGAGCCGCGTGATTCGATTATTCCACAGGCGTGGGAAGCTTGTAGTGAGTGTTACGTGTTGGATGACTTAGAATTTGAGTATTTTTTGTTGTAGCAACATGTTATTATTTTTATGTATTCATAACTTATACTTTTCATGTTTTTCTTGTTTTGCAGCTTGTCCAAGGAGGGGGCCTACCAGCTTGGCTTTCGATAGTGCTAGCAAGATCGATTGGTTTTTAGGTTTTAGCGAAGAGGATCGCCAAATCTGTAACATTTTGACCGAGGCCAACTTGCGAGTTAGCTCTTTGTGGAGCCGCGTGCCCGCAGGTATTGCTTTGCTTGGCAATTTCATTTTATTCCGACTTGTCGTTAATACGACTAAGTGTTTTTATTTTGATGCAGATCACAGGATGTCGAAGTCATATGTTCCACCTCTGCTTGGGAAGGGCGCTGCAATGGACGTGATCCGTAGGAATAGGCAGAAGGCTGCTAGCTCGAGTGGTGCGGTTACAGCTGATGTTACTGCAGCACGTGTCCCGCATTCGACCCGTGTTCCGGCTCACAAGAAAAAGCGGTCTGCTGAGGTTGACCTCACTTTGTCCGACCGGGTGGACGATGATCCTGTCAACCTGTCATTTCCGAACGTATCGGCGCATGCCCAGCTTGGACCTGTTCGAGGGGTGGCCGAACAGCTATTACTCCCACATGACCGAGATTATTTGAAGGAGATGGGGAGTGGCAGCGTGGCTAGTGAGCTCTTCGATCATGCCTTCTTGGTAAATATTTTCGAGTATAGATTATTTTGTTGATATGAGAATTTTTCTAACTTGTTGCATTTTCATGTTTGATGTAGAGTTTGCAGAAAGCCGCCTTCCTCATGGAGAGGACTGTTGCTATGGAGGCGGAGCTTAGCGAGTTGAGGGCCAAGCGGGAGAACTGGAAGGGAGAGATGACGGCTGTCAAGAAGACGCGTGATGAGGCCCGTCAGGTTGTCAAGAAGTTGGAGTCTGCCAAGTTGGAAGATGCTCGCCGGCTGGAGCGGGCTGTAGCGGACTGCAAGGAAGTCGAAGCCAAAGTTGTTGCGTTGGAGCAACAAGTACTTTATAAAAGCTGTGAGACAGAGGTTCGAGTTCGGGGCGAGATGGCCTTGGCGTATCTCGAGAATCAGCCCCCCAAGACTTGGGATGTCCAACAATACATCGATGAGTTTAATGAGTGGAAGGCTGGCCAGGAGGAGCAGGAGATGCAGCTTGCAAGCAACTTTGCCGGGATGACCACTGGAGACGACCATCCTTAGACGGGGAAGCGACTTCTTGAAGCGGGGAAGAGATGTCTTGTTATTTTTCTCGCACTGTTTGAAACTTGACTGTTTGACTAACTGTTCGTATTGGTATGCCTCCAGCTTGAACTTTAGACCATTGGGTCGGTTCAAGCTGTCTATTATATTATGATGTTTTGTTTGTGAACTCTTGGGAAATCAGCATTGTTGGCTAGAGTTGAGATTTTCCTTATTCTATGAGATGTGGTTGCCTTACAACTTGTATCACAATTTTGAGACTTTGACTATTTAGCCGACCTCTTGTGCGATGTGTTCGGCTTGTGTATGTTTTATCTCCAGCTTGGACTTGAGACCATTGGGTCGGTTTGAGCTATATATCTTACAAGGACGTCTTATTTGTGAACTCTTGTAAAGTCGACACTTGATTATCATGGTTTTGATGACGTATGGATTGGTGTAACTTATTGCAGCTTGTATATCGAAAGAACAACAATATGTTAAAGAGTTGAATAGATGCAGCTTGTCCTCCTCATCTTCATTTTGTTGCGCCAGCCTGGATCGGATGTTGGAGAGTTTACTATTTTTTGAGTAAGGTCAGGCTGGACTTTGATTTTCTTTTGGTTATACAAGTTAGAATCACTGACGTTGGCCAACTTGTGATTTTGACTTGGGCGAATTGTGTCCCATCTTGGTGTGTTAGTTGATTTAATGCTTTCATGCAGCATGCCGGCTTGGGATTTTTTTTTTTGAAGCAAAATATGGAATCGTAGAGTTGTTGGCTCTAAATTGTCCAAGTCAAATATTTGAAATTGAAGCAAGTTGGAATTCATTATATTTGGGTCGTACTGACTTCGACCAACTGTGGCTAGTACCATGTGGACATTTGAACAAGTGGCTAATTCTAGCTTTAAAAAAGATAAATATTTACAAACTTTTTGACTATCTCGTTGTTTGCTCCAAGCTGGGTGGTTCGTTCGACTGGATGGCCAGAGACCAAAGGTCTCGAACTCTATGTGGTGATGATTTCTTCTTTATAGATCCAGGTTGACGTCGTCCGTGTAGGCGAGTCATCATTAGCGGCTTGTATCTCGCAAGCTGGGACATGTAGATTTGAGGTTGGTGGCTGCACTCCGGAGAGTTGCCTACATACCTCTTGCGAGGATCAAGCCAAATGTAGTTCTTGGGCCGGACTGGGCTCCGTAGAGCCATGCTCCGTAGAGTTGCCTACATACCCTTTGACGGGATCAAGTCCGATGTAGTTCCGACTTGGCCTGGGTAAAATTGTTAGTAATAGTGTGGAAAAAATTATAAACTTAACGAAAAAATAAATAATCAAATGGAAAGTTTAGAAATGATAAGACCGAAGATGGATGGCGTTCCAGCTGTTGCTGATGTCGCGCCCATCTTTGTCCTGCAGCTTGTAAGCGCCATTGCCGAACACCTTGGTATCAAGTATGGACCCTCCCAGGTTGGACCCAGCTTGCCAGCTCCGATCTCCCTGGTGTTTTGGAATACACGTCGGAGTACCCAATCGCCCAGCTTGAACGTCCGAGTGCGAACATGCCGGTTGTAGTGTCTGGCGATACTTTGCTGGTAGGATGCAAGCCGTAGTCTTGCCGTATCTCTCTTTTCATCCAGTGTGTCTAGCTCGTGACATATTGCTTGGTCGTTCTGGCTGTCTAAGGCGATCTCGGTCCTGGCTGTGGGCACTTTGCTTTCGGTTGGAATGACTGCCTCCATCCCGTATGCTAGTGAGAATGGAGTTTCTCCCGTCGGGGTTCTGGTGGTCGTTCGGTATGACCAAAGCACTCCAGGCAGTTCGGCGGCCCATAAGCCTTTGGCTTTTTCGAGCCTTTTCTTCAAGGTGTTGACTATCGTCTTGTTGGATGATTCAGCTTGGCCATTCGCCTGGGGGTATCTAGGCGTTGAGAAGCTTAGCTTGATGTTCCAAGATTCACAGAAATCTTGAAAATCGTTGCTGATGAACTGGGAGCCGTTGTCGGTGACAATCTCCTTTGGTATTCCGTATCGACATATCACATTTTTCCATATGAATCCTTTCACCTCTTTATCACGAACTTTGTGGAACGCCTCGGCTTCAATCCACTTGCTAAAATAGTCTGTTACCACCAGCATGTACTCCAACTGTCCAGGTGCCTTGGGTAGCTTTCCCACGATGTCCATCCCCCACTTCATAAAAGGCCACGGCGACGTGACTGAGATCAATGGTTCAGGTGGAAGGTGAGATAATTGGGCAAACCGCTGGCACTTGTCGCATCGTTTGGCGTAGTCGGCCGAATCTAACTTCATTGTGGGCCAATAGTACCCACTCGTTAAAGCTCTGTGAGCTAGGCTCCTCCAGCCAGAGTGATTCCCGCATTCTCCATCATGTAGTTCGGCTAAGACCATTTCTCGGATGATGGAGAATCGGGCAGACTGAGCCTTTACTCGGCGTGCTTCATTCTTGTCGTCCGGGAGTATGTCTTGCTCCAGGTATTCTAGTATCGGGGTCATCCAGGTACGTCCGTCTGATATGTTTGACACATGTTCTTCTTCTTGCTTCCAGACTGCCGGCCATTGAAAGTAGATAACCGGAATGGTTTTGGAGGTGGTAGTCTGGATGGAGGAGCCCAGGTTGGCTAAGGCGTCCGCGTGGCTATTATCTTCTCTGGGTACCTGACTGATTGTGAATTCTGCGAAGCCGGACTGCAACTCCTTCACCTTGGTTAGGTAGGCTGTCATCTTGTTGTCCCGAGCCTGGTAGGTTCCTTGCATTTGATTTACTACCAGTTGAGAGTCGCTAAAGACGTTGATCTTCTTGGCTCCTAACTCTTTGGCCAAGGCAAGACCGGCTAGCATTGCTTCATACTCGGCTTCATTGTTGGTTGCTTTAAATCCACATCTGACTGCTTGTTCCATTTTGTCACCTTGGGGTGATGAAAGGACTATCCCGAGTCCACTTCCATGTCTGTTACTCGACCCATCCACGAAGAGCTTCCACGCCCCTAGCGCTTCGTCCTCGGTGAGGCAACAAATCTCTTTGTCTACCTGTATCGAGAGGTTAGGCGTAAAATCATTTATAAAATCGACCAATACCTGTGATTTTAGTGAAGTGCGCGGCTTGTAAGATATGTCATATTCGCTTAGCTCGACCGTCCACTTGGTTAGTCTACCGGACAACTCCGGTTTGTGGAGGATGGCCTTCAAAGGATATGTGGTGAGGACCACTATCGGATGGCACTGAAAATATGGACGGAGTTTCCTTGCTGCATGAACGAGTGCTAGGGCTAACTTCTCCAACAGGTTGTATCTTGTCTCTGCATCCAGTAATGACTTGCTAAC
The DNA here is from genome assembly GCF_028751815.1 of Salvia miltiorrhiza. Lineage (NCBI taxonomy): Eukaryota > Viridiplantae > Streptophyta > Magnoliopsida > Lamiales > Lamiaceae > Salvia > Salvia miltiorrhiza. The sequence goes on from NC_080388.1 coordinate 59,695,189, forward strand.
ATAGTAGACTGGTGACTGCTTGCCCTCATCATCACGAACTAGTACCGCGCTGACTGCTGTTTCTGACACGGCTAGATACATGTACAATATTTCACCGTCTTTTGGTTTGGATAGAAGCGGCGGCTTTGTTAAATACTGCTTCAGCTGGCTGAGTGCTTCCTCACATTCCGGTGTCCATTCAAACGTTTTAGATTTCCTCAACGTGTTGAAAAACGGGTGACATCGCTCTGATGACCTTGAGATGAACCGGCTAAGGGCCGCCACCCTTCCTGTAAGTCTTTGCACATCTTTGATACATGTTGGAGATGCAATTCTTTGTACGGAATCGATTTGGGCCGGGTTGGCTTCTATTCCTCTTTGGGTCACCATGTAGCCAAGAAATTTACCTGCAGTCACACCAAATGAACATTTAGTCGGATTAAGTTTCATATTATACTCACGAAGTATATTGAAAGATTGTCGGAGGTGGTCGATGTGATCTTCTGCTCGTAGGGACTTCACAAGCATGTCGTCTATGTAGACCTCCATTGTCCTTCCCAATAGTTCTTCAAACATCTTATTGACCAAACGTTGGTAGGTTGCTCCAGCATTCTTCAGTCCGAATGGCATATATTTGTAACAGTAGATGCCTATGTTGGACATAAATGACGTTTTCTCCTGATCGTCTGGATGCATCAGTATCTGGTGGTACCCGGAGTACGCGTCCATGAAGCTAAGTAACTCGTGCCCGGCTGTAGCATCGACAAGCATGTCTCTGTGGGGTAGTGGAAAAGAATCTTTAGGGCACGCCTTGTTCAGATCTGTGAAGTCTATGCACACTCGCCATTTCCCGTTCTTTTTCTTTACGACCACCACGTTGGCTAGCCAGTCTGGGTATTGAACCTCTCTGACCAGCCCATTGTCCACAAGTTGCTTGATTTCATCGTTGATGACTTTGTTCCTTTCTGGGGCGAATTTTCTTCGCTTTTGTTTTCTTGGAGGGTAGTCGGGATCGACATTCAACCTGTGCACAATAATATTAGGATCAATACCAGTCATGTCCGCATGGGACCAAGCAAAACAATCATAGTGTTCAGAGAGAAATTGAAGGAGTCTCTCTCTGAGAGAGGGTTCCAGCTGTGCTCCAATCCGGACTTTGTTGTCCGGGAAGTCTGGATGAATGGAGACTTCATCTAACTCCACTGCATCAGGTTGGTCAGGCTGGACGGGCTGACTTGGTTGGGGGTCGGATGATTCTTTTCGCTGTAATTGCTATAAGACAGCTTGCTTTGCTTTCATCGTTGTTTGATAGCACGATCTGGAATCCCTTTGGTCTCCTCGAATCTCCCTAACTCCCCACTTTGTCGGGAACCTCAGGACTTGGTGGTAGGTGGACGGTACAGCCCCCATCTCGTGTATCCATGGTCGACCCAAAATGACATTGTAAGCGGATGGAGAATCCACCACTAGGAACCGCGTGCATAGGTTGACCCCTTCAGCATAGACGGGTAGCTCAATTTCACCAAGCGTGCTTTTTTGCTCTCCGCTGAAGCCAACGAGAACGGTCATCTTCCGTATGATCTTAGTTTCGTCGATTCCCATTTCCCTGAGAGTAGACAAAAATAGGACATTGGCAGAACTACCATTGTCGATTAGTACACGCTTGGTTAAACAGTTTGCGATATAAATTGAAATTACTAAAGCATCATGATGGGGATTAAGTAGCCTGGTGGATTCGGATGTGGTGAAAGAGATGGTTTGTGCCGGCTGGATGGTTGCGTTTCTTTCGGCTTTGCCATGTTTAGCTTGTAAATGTCCAGCCTGCCTGGTGTGTCTCCTGGCTGCCGAGTGAGTGATTCCACTAACTTCTGATCCGCCAGTTATCACGTTCACCGTTCGATCAGGTTGCGGTGGTCTAGGCGGGGTGACATCCGTGTTGCTTTGCTGACGATCTTGGCCTTGTTGCAAGGTTTGACGTCCCTTGTCGGTAAGGAGGTCAGTCAGGTGACCTTGCTTTAGTAAGTGCGACACTTCTAACTTCAATGCGATGCAATCTTCTGTCCGGTGTCCGTGATCAGCGTGGAAATCGCACCACTTTGACTTGTCCCTCTGATCAGCTGGTGTCCTCATCTTTTCTGGCCATTTGACCTTTTCTCCGAGCCCCTTAAGAGCTTCGACCGCCTCGGCTGGTGAGATAGACAAGTTGTATTCTGGTATATTTGCCCTCTCACGTGGTCGTGACTCGTAAGGGTGGTCATATTGTCTCCTTCTGTATTCTTGTCGTGGGGGTGGGTAAGGCTCAGACCGCCTGTCACTCGTCCGTCTATCCACCCTGGAATCTCTTCTAGTGTGTCTGCTTGGTGAAGATCGGTGATGGCTGTATTGATCTTCCTCCCACTTGATTTGTGCCCACGCCTTGGCGAGGACGTCTTCCGTTGTTCTACAAGGGTATTTAGTGAGGTCTTTGTAGAGGTCCGAGTCGGGCAGAAGACCCTTTCGAAAGGCGGTGATCGCTGTCTGGGTGCTGCAATTTGTAATGGACACCTTCTCCTTGTTGAATCGACCTATGTAGTCTCGAAGGGACTCGTCACGTCGTTGGATCACGGCGTAAAGATCCTCTGATATCTTTTCAAGTTTCCTGCTACTAGCATATTGCTGCACAAATATATCGGTTAGTTGAGCAAAACTTGAAATAGAATAATTGGGAAGGTTAGTGTACCACTGGAGGGCCGGTCCTGTTAAACTAGAACCGAACCCCTTACACATGCAGGCCTGCCTCAATTCACGAGGAATTGCGGCAGTGAACATCCGTTGCTTGTATTGAGCTATGTGGTCGGTCGGATCCGTTGTTCCATCAAACATTTGCATGATTGGAAAGTTGAACTTGACGGGCATTTCAACTAGAGCAATTTCATCCACAACTGGCGAGTCGGCGTAGCAATTCTCTGAGCTTTTGTGGATGGGTGCCGGGACACCAGGAATTCGCTGGATCAAGGCCTCCATTTCGGCCAACTTTCTTGCCAGGCCCTCGTCTCTGATTGCATACGGGCCGATCGTGGTTGGTTGGGCGAATTCATTCCCAAACAGCTGTTCTTGGGTGATCTCCCTCTGGCTGGGTCCGTCCGCCTGTTGATTGGCTTGGCTTGGCGCGACCGCCAGGTTGGGCCCCAGTATAGTAGGTTGTGTGCCTCCTACGACGGCATTGCTCATTGCTATGCCGGGGGTGGTGAAGTTGGCTCGGGTGAGTTGTCCTCCGATGGTGGTTGTTCCATCCTGTCGGAGTGTTCCTGCATTCAAAGTAGCACGGCCTGGATCAGTCAGGTTACTAACGACATTGCGGTTTCTTACCGAAGATGACGGATCCATCATGAGATGGTTGGATCCATCCTTGTGAGTGATCGGTGTATCTCCCAGGGGTTGCATGGAAGATACTTGGGCTCGGAAGCCGGGAGGTTCGATGATCTCGATAGGCTCCATGGCTTCGAGACGGTCATACAAGTTGGCGTTCTCTTTTTCCAACTTCTTGCACCTCTCCCGTTCCTGATTCATCTGTTCAGTCAGTGCGGAAATCTGGGCGGCTAGGTCAGCCTGAGTAGTTTGAGCAACCACGTGGGGTGCGTCAGGAGTTTCAGATCCGTCGCAACCGTCAGACATGATTGATGCTTGTAGAGATCTACGGAAAGTGCGTTGATTCGCTTGATTGCTAGGGCCCCACGGTGGGCGCCAAATTGTAGAGGCTAAAATCTACAATTGATGTTGACGTCTGCACGTCCGGATAGATTGGGCACTAGCAACCTGTCAACACAAGAACACGTAAGAGCCCTAGGTTGAGCACCGGGTGGGGGTGTCGACCGTAGAGCCTCCGACGCTCAAGTCAGTAGCGGAATAGTAAAATAAAATGATAAGCGAACTGAAATAGAGAGAAGGGCAGGCTGGAGTGTGCGGTTGCTCCAGGCTGTAAGCGGCGTCGGAGGGTGGAAACGGTGACAGTGTGTCGTGAGAATGGAATGTGGGAGGCGGAGGTAGGCCAAGTTGGCTAGGCGGCGGAGTAGAGAGAATTCAAGGAGTCGATAGCAAGTAAGATTTTTTCGTGTCCCCTTGATGATCTAGTCTGGATGTTTATATAGGAGACATCCAGCCGCTAGGGTTTTTACAGCCTGACCCCGTCAAATCTATCATCCCTCCGGTTGTTGCGATTTGGACGGGATCATGAAGATTCCCTTCTGACTGCGTCAGCTTGGTGGAAGACGTCTTTTTAGGGCTTGACGGCTGGGAGACGTTTTCTAGGGTTTTGACGGCTAGGTCTTATAACTTCGTCAATCCAGGTCGGCTAGAACCCTTGGGCCGCATGCGATATATCCAGCTTGACTATGGTTTTAAGTCGATCTATAGTTTTTCGGGCTAGACGGACCAGTCCGTTTGACCAATTGGGCTTTTTAGGGTTGTGCTAAACTGGCGAACTAGCTTGGTGGGCTTAGGCCGAATGCAGCCTGACTGTTTAGAAAATTTGGACCTAAAGTGGATGGTCAACTTGGGTCGGTCCAGGTTGATCCCGTGATAAATATAATCTCACTTATTGGGCTAGACGATAAATTTTCTTAAGTAATTGGGCCAACCTGTTAATGATCCAAGTTGGTTCGAGGTTTGTCGGGCTGGACTGGCCGGGTTTGTTCGGCTCATTAGTCCAGCTTGGAATGTTAATTGGGCTTGACGAATTTTGCCCACTACAGAAATTTGTAAGCGTGGAGGCGGAACGGAAGAGCGGGGAGATTGAGAATGAGAGATCGTGTGCGAGTGCAAGAGTGGATATGAGTGATTGTCCGTCTCCTGAGTGTGTTAGTGAATTAGTATATATAGGTTACGGGCCTGCAGGGAGGTGGCTAGGGTTAGGGTTTACTGGAATGCTCCTTGAAACCCTAGCGGTTCTGATTTCTTAGGGAACGACCTTTCGTGACTCTCGTCTGACCTAGTCACCGATTAACTGTTGAGTTTAGGGTTTTTCCTAGTGGGTTCACGTATTTCCCGCATATGGGCCCACTTTGAATCTTATGCCACGAATGTGGTATAGATCGCTTTACCGGGCTGGCCCGTTGGGCTGTATAGTTTCGGCTTATACGGATTTTTCCCATTACAATCACTAATCAAATTAACATTCTTAAGTTATAATTATAAGTTTCTTACTAAGAATCTTGAATTCTTAGTAATAATATTAGATTAGTAATGATTGATGAATGAATCACTAATCAAATTAACATTCTTAAGTTATAATTACAAGATTTTTACTAAGAATCTTGAATTCTTAGTAATAATATTAGATTAGTGATGATTGATGAGTGAATCACTAATCAAATTAACATTCTTAAGTTATAATTACAAGATTTTTACTAAGAATCTTGAATTCTTAGTAATAATATTAGATTAGTGATGATTGATGAGTGAATCACTAATCAAATTAACATTCTTAAGTTATAATTATAAGATTTTTACCAAGAATCTTGAATTCTTAGTAATAATATTAGATTAGTGTTGATTGATGAGTAAATCACTAATGAAATTAACATTATTAAGTTATAATTATAAGTTTCTTAGATTCTTAGTAATAATCTTAGATTATTAGTAATAATCTTAGATTAGTGATGAGTGATGAGTAAATCACTAATCAAATTAACATTATTAAGTTATAATTATAAGTTTCTCACTAAAAATTTTGAATGCTTAGCAATAATATTAGAGTAGTGATGATTGATGAGTGAATCACTAATCAAATTAACACTCTTAAGTTATAATTATAAGATTCTTACTAAGAATCTTGAATTCTTAAGTAATATCTTACATTAGTGATGAGTGATGTGTGAATCACTAATCAAATTAACATTATTAAGTTATAATTATAAGTTTCTTACTAATAATCTTGAATGCTTAGTAATAATAATAGATTAGTGATGATTGATGAGTGGATCACTAATCAAGTGGATCACTAATCAAATTAACATTCTTACGTTATAATTATAAGTTTCTTACTAGGAATCTTGAATTCTTAGTAATAATCTTTGATTAGTAATAATCAATGTTTAAATTTTCACTTGTATTTCAATATATATTTAATTTTAATATTTTTGTATTATTATCTTTGACCAATTTATTAGATGATAAATGAAAAAAAAATTAAAAAAAATAAAAAATAAATAAAAAAATTACCGACGGCGTTTGCCGTCGGTAATTGGAATTTGCCGTCGGTAATTAGAGGCGGAAAAATGCCGTCGGTAATTTTGGCCGGACGGCGGTTGTGCTATCGCCGGATGTCACCGGCGGTGGTGATTAGCGGCGGCCTCTTGCCGCCGGTAAATAGCGACGGCAACGCCGTCGGTAATAAATATTTTGTATTTAAATTAACATATATTTAAATTACCGACGGCACAACCGCCGCTAATTAGCGGCGGTTGTTTTGCCGTCGGTAATGCGCCGGTAATAGGCAAAAGGCGGGTCGCCGTTTTTGCCGCCGCCGTGCCGTCGGTAATTGCCGGCGGCGGCTTCGCCGTCGCTAATTTTGCCGTTATTTTTGCGTTTTTTTGTAGTGTAATCTATGAAATATTGTTTGTTATTATTACTATTATGGAGTACTTGTCTTTTAATAAAAAATGTCTAATATGTATGAAATGCTAAAAAAAATTATAATGTATTGAAACTAATTTGTAATATATAGAAAATATATAATCTATGAACATATTGTTTGTTATTATTATTATTATTATTATTATTATTATTATCTTGCCTTTTAATAAAAAATGACTTAAATATATATACGGAATGTCCAAAAAAAGTTTTGTGATATATTGAAACTATATAATCTATGAAAATATTGTTCGTTATTATTAGTATTATATATGCTCGTATTTTAATTAAAAAAACATATGAGCAGCTGAATCTTGACATATGCTTATTAGGATTGACAGTTTTCAAAGATGATACATTAAATAAAGGAAACTTCTTATGCAGGAGGACAGATATTAATTAGGGTTTATGGAAAAACACATTTAAATAATGAAGTTGTCCTCAAATTTATCGGAAAATAAGATTCATCGCACTTCCTCCTAGGTTTGTTCCTACTAGAACATCATCACCAAGAACTAATTGTCATCATTCCAAGTTCAAAATGAAGCATAAAAAATTAATAAATTAGGGGCACTAGTGACAAAATAGATTAACTTTATGAAAGGGAGAAGGGACCTTTCTACACAATGCGACAAATTTAATATAATTAGGCATGCCATGATCTCTGTGTACACCAAGAAAAAGCTAGAAAATTGAATAACAGTGATTATTCTATACATATATAACAAATAATTAAGGATCCATGGATTGGTAAAACTGCTTTTTATGTCATTCGCTACGAACCCTTGAGACCATCCCAGATTTGTACTAATTCATATAATATAAATTAAAAATGTATTGTTGAGTAGTTGCAGGATTAATTAATAGTAAATGAAGCTTCACAAATGTAAGTGACAAGGGACCACTTAATTACATCAATTACATTGGTTCGAAAATTATATTTTATTTTGAGACAGGAAATTATATTAATTTATTAAGCTGTGTTTTCTGAAATATATATATATATATATATATATATATATATATATATATCACTGCATTTATCTTTGAAGACAAATTTATCTTTGAAAGAAATCTGCATGCATGCCTGGCGTTAGCTCCCACTCTTCCTTAATTTTGTCTGAAATTAGCTTTGCTTAATTTGAGATAATCTTCACACACACACACACAATTGTCGTTAATTCCCTCGCAATCCCAAGTAATAATAATATTAATGAGATATTAACTACTGTTTCATGTAGGCTTTTAATGTAATATGACCCTTTATTCCGTATAAGACAAAAGAGTTTCTATTTAAGGAATAGACATGAAACAAAGTTTAATTATTAATTTTATCTAGTGAACACTAACAATTAAAGCGTAACTAGCTAGATTCATTGTACATTAAGCCTTTCTTAGAGGGTGTTTGGCTAAGCTTATAAGCTCCTGAAAACAACTTATAAGTTGTTTAGAAGTTTATAAGTTCCTTCAAAGTGTTTGGCAAAATAAGCTCCTAAATAGTTTATAAGTTCCAAAAATAAGCTCTAAGAGCTTATAAGCTCCTAAAAAAATAAGTTCCTCTACCCCAACTTATTTTTTTATAATCTCATATGCAACTATCATTTTACAAATATTTTTCAACTATAATTTATTATTTTCATCATTAATCATTTAAGTTCATTTCTCTTCGATTTTCTCTCTCTAGCTTATAAGCTCAATTATCCAAACACTTTAACAACTTATAAGCTCTTAAAATTACATCTTATAAGCTCTTTAAAATAAGCTTAGCCAAACACCATCTTAATCCCAATAAAAGAAATTAGGCAGGACTCAACTTCTTGCTATCTGATGTGTGAAAAAACAATGATCGCATAACTTTATGCTCATTATTCAAATTCTCAAAACTACAGAAAGCCATCTAATGCGCCGCTTAGGCTCACTACTCGGCCTAATCCACTACATTCATTAAAATTTAAATCTATTAATCCATTCACCTTCCACTCATATCTTCAAACCCTAAAAGCAAAACATCAATAACCTTTGGGCCATATAGATACTTAATATATCTCATCAAACATCATGTCATCCAAGCAAATCTGCACCAAATCTAGTTGCTTCTTTTGCATATTGAAGGAGCAAGATTCATCCATCAGGAGAAGCACAATCCAAGATTACATAAAAGGGATACCTTTTCTTGACGATGAACAGCTCATCTTGGTGGTTAGTGAGCTGTGGAACGTGGCAATGACTCGACCTGACGACGAGGAGCTTCTCTCTCTAGGCCTCTTCGAGTGCATGACAATCTTGATGAACAAAGCCATCCATAACAGATGTTGGCTGCTCAAGCATCAAAACATCTACATCCCTTACTATGCAGCTCACATAGTGGGCTCCTACACCATGAACAGAGCTGATTCCGCGGCCAGGGCCGTTGATTCGGGAGCGGTGCAGCCACTGTTGGAGCTCCTGAGAGGGAAGAAGATGAGCTGGGTGGAGCAGAGGGTGGCCGTTAGGGCACTCGGCCATCTTGCAAGCTACGAGAAGACGTTCGAGGCCGTCGCTGTTTATGAAGAGGAAGTAGTGACATTAGCCATGAATTTGGCCATTTCTTGCTTGGAAGAGGTGCATAGAAAGTTCGTGGGAGTGAAGGATCGGGTTAGGTATGAGTGCAAGCTGCTGACTCGAGGCGCCGGAGGGGCGGAGACGGAGAATCGGAAGGCGGAGGAATGGGCTAGCCAGCTGCAGTGTTGGAGCATCCATCTCTTAAACTGCTTTGCTGTGAAGGAGAGGTGTTTGCATCTGATGTGCAAGAGGGGATTCCTCGAGGCGCTGTGCCAAGTATGGGGTGGATTAGCCAATCACGCGTCGCCAGCTGGAATAGGCCTGATTCGAATCCTATGCCACACTAAAATTGGGAGGGAGAGCATCTCAAGATCCAAGCATGTGATTGAGAATCTATGCAACATTTCAAGATCTTCAGATGAGTGGCAGTATATGGGGATTGATTGCCTCCTCTTGCTTCTCAAGGATCCGGATACGAGATGCAATGCCGTTGTCGGATCTTCTGCTGCAGTACTGGTGGATTTGATTGAGTTGAAGAATCTTGGCAACAGAAGAAACGTGGGAGATTCCATCACTAGGGCATTACTTGTACATGAACATGAAGATGACTACTCCAAATTGATGGTTGAGAGAAGGAAGAGAGAGAAGTTGATGTCAAGAGACAAGGTTGAAGAGAGAAGGTTGGTGGCGAAGCTGATGAAGCAGCAAGGGAATCATGATCTGTTGGTGGGAAATGTGGGAGAAGCTGTGTTGAGATATGGTGAGGGTCTTGAGATATGCCCATTGAGGCATAGGAATGAGAGGATGATGCTGTATAGCAATAGGGCGCAGTGCCATCTGCTGCTGAGGGATGCAGACGCCGCCATTAGTGATGCAACGCGTGCTCTTTGCCTCTCGTCTCCTCCAAACTCCCACGCCGGAAGCCTCTGGATCAGAGCGCAGGCTTATGACATGAAAGGGAGGGCTAAAGAGAGCTTGATGGACTGCATCGTCTTCATCAGATCAGAGGCCGGATTCGGCCTCAAGCTGCCGTATCACGCCGTACGTATGATCACCAAGCAGATGGAGGCCACATGGCTTTTCAGAGCAGCAAGGATTAAGGCCAAGGAACAAACTGAAATTCAAATTCAAATTGATCAACTACAGCATAATAACAAGAATTATGGATCAGGTGAGTAGTATGATTTTTTTATATAGATAGATAGGAAGTAAATAATTAAATTGATGTCACGTTTACCTGATCATGTTCAATTTCGAAATCTTTGTTCTTGCAAGAAAATTTGTAGGCCTGTCGACGATTTTGGAAGAGCCTTGTGTTGGGAGGAAAAGGATGGAGAGAGGTAGTAGAAGATCAAATTAACAAGACTGTTTAGGCTTTGCCATAATTAAATAGTAGCACATTAATGTAGCAAGTTTGTGGTATGTAGCTCCTTTTATTTAAAGATTTTGCCCACTCAAAAAGTTGATCCCAGTACTGCTTTTAGATGAAATTATGTGTATCAGGGTTCAGGAATATTATTAATCATGCATCAAGAAGAAATTAATTAGCTAACATTGATTATCCAGATCATCAGGAATATAATAATATGATTACTTGTAAAAAATTACATAATTTTCTATTTTCATCACCTTTCTGCAGCTAGTCGATCGATCATGGTGAGGACCACGACTCCACATGCAATCTATGAGGGTGCCACTATATATGATTATATATTTGTCAAATAAAAAAATTATACGTTCCATCACTTGTGTGTGTGACGCCATATATACTCGTACTTGGTTGATTATATTTTGTATTCCTCCCACCAAATTAATATGTATGCAGAAATTAGGGAGGGTTAATTGCTCTAACGTTATGTTCCAGGTTGTCTTTTTTGATCCGGGCATTTATTTATAGTGCTATTTTATGACTTGGAAATGTAGATAATTAGGGTTTTATTGGCTGAAATTCAATCGTTTCATGTCATATAAACGATATAAAGAGATATCTATCTGACCAAATCAGGGTTTTATTTACTGAAGTCTAAATAAAACAATAGATGGTGGGGTCAGAAATGACATATGCATTTAAATGATAAGACACGCATGACTGGTAATTTAAATAACTGAATTTATCAAATTTCTTATTTGCATGTATGATTCGATCCGTGATAGATAATTCGGGACGTACTCTAATCATCCAATTGAATAATTATTTATTTGTCGCAGGCCGCCTTAACTAAGGATAGTTAAGCCGAGTGATCTACGACTATGGATGGATTAAAGAATAAGGGAAAGAAAGGGGCGTCATTTAGAACCGTAAAATTTACTCAACTTAAGAAAACTCGTCATAATTACTCATTAATACTCAATTAAACAGTCTATGAAAGATGACATAAAAACTCAATTAATAACATTAATTCAAGTTATAAATCATATGAAACCATTCTCTTAAGACTCAAAGTACGACATAACATAATATAACATTAAAAGTATTTTGCAGCGGAAAATAGCTAGACATATGTATGAAGACATATATATTCTAGATAGGTTAACTTTATTTATTAACAACCCTGGAGACTCTGCTCATTGCAGCACCATCACCACATCGGCTCAACCTGCATTTAGAAAATATATGCAGGGCTGAGTACAAAAGCACTCAGTGAACACATGCCAAACATCTCATGCTTATAAAGCTATAAATATTGTCATTGTCATTCTCAAACAAAACATAGGGGATTTGTCTAAAAGCCTTATATTTGCTAAACTCATTTTTCTTTTCTCAAAGTTGACTGGCCAGTCTATGTTCTCAAGTAAGTGTCGTATCTGTTAACTCATGTACTGAGAGAGAGGCCTCCCTCTGCAGCACTATGATCGGCCAACCTAAAAGCTGACTCACGATTACCGTGTACACTAATTCTACCTCGCGTGGAACCGATGTCATTATGCTCAGACAGATAGATAACATACTAAATCTCAAATATTTTGGTAATACAATAACTTCAAAATAGATTTTCAGTTCAATCATTGAAAAGAAATCAATACATAAAACGCGTAAACATCTTGATTTTAGCGTAGAAAAGCCCACTTCGTTGCGTCTCTATATCAACAGGTAACGTCACTCTCTCCCTCAAGTCGTTACTTCCCAAAAGGACCTTCATCGTTATGAAGAATCAGTGAGAAGAAGGGTCATTATAAAAGAAAACTCAATTATTAATCTAAGCTCTTTTATGAAACATTAGTATCTCTAATCTTCATCTCTCTAAGTTGTCAATCAATATAATCATTTTTCTCTCCTGTTATTACTCATTAGTTATAACATCCTTATGTTATAATTAGCAACTCTTCAATTAAAAGAAATATTTAACTCATCGAAAATTCCACTTTTTTGGCAGATCTATTCGCTCTCATCGCGTCTAATTAACCAATTAGAAAGTTAAACTTTCTATTAGGCAGGTATTTGAGTCACGAGTCAACAGGAATTGACTATGGTCAAATCCTAATTTCATTAAGAAATTATAATGATAATTTGATGATATATCAAGGTATTCACTAACAATTTCGACATGACCTATTTGTACATAGCGTCAGCCACGAGATTTCAACGCGTGAATCCCACCACGTGAACTCGCCTCTCAACTCAAAACTTAACATCTTGACATCTCATCAATGCAAACCAACAATTTAAAAACATCAAAGACTCTTTATCAGTCAACTATCCTTTATACTCGAAACCAATTGTTCGAGTGTCAGATATCAACATTTATGTGCGTTAATCATAACTCTCACACTCACTCCATTTAGACACATAATTGATATCAAACTCAAATAATAAATTATATCTTAACAATTTAATACGCTCATAATTCTCAGTTAAATCTCGAATTTAGTAATTAAATACTAAATTCCAACTTTAGTTGATTAACATACTTCTGTAATTTATTTATCTCATTTAAACATAATATATCTAATTCATGTTATCTTCTCATACTTGGTCATTTTATATGCATTTCTCATGCAACTCAAAAAACTCAATAACCTACTCATGCTCATCTCATAAATACTCAAATAATTCATGTAGTCTTACTAACATAGCATTAACTCATATGAAATGCTAGTTCACTTACATGACTTCACATACTCTACATATCTCAACTTGGTAAATCATCGAATAATTAGAAAATTTGTATTTAATGGAAATAAATTCTCAAAATTCAAATACAAATATTTTTAATTATTCTAAACACATTGGAATGCTCAAATTAACTCAATTAAAATCGAGCATCGCTCGTCTCCAGCTTTATGACTCGCGACCTTCATCAAATTTGAACCTCGGTGTTCAAATAAATCTAAGTAAATTATATGTGCAAATGTACAATATTTAATAAATATAAACACATATATAAACTCAAATCATTCAAATAAAAATCAAATATTCACATCCGGGCATCAAACCATTCGGCCCTCATCCTTCTAGTTTCTAACATTTCTCAAAAATTCCCAAATTAAACTAGCATGCTCGTGTGATATCGTAGAACACATATACACAATAATATTCATCATGTAACGTCCCAAACTTCACGAATTTAAATAATCATGCTCTAAAAACTCATAAAATTTTCGTGCTTGAAAAAAATAAGAATTTAATATATAACGATCTTAGCATACCCCTAAGCACAAATATCAAGTCAAAACGATCAAACAAAAATCGAAAGACGAGCTAAAAGGCGAAAAACGGGGCTGCCCTCATGGGTTTCATAGCTACGGTTCGTTCCGTTCTTACTCCCTTCATTAAACATGCTCAACTATATGCTAGGAACAACATATTAAAAATTCACGATGATCCGACATCGTTTCAAAATAAAGTCGAGAAATTAATGTTTTTTGACGTCGACTAAACTCGAAAATCTAATCATCAAAATGAAGGTAGAGATGACACCTACCTAGATAAGTGTTCGAAAAGATGATCGTGGCTCGTCTTCTCGTTCAAAACGGAGCTTGAAAGCTCTAACACCATAGAAATGGTGTTATGCGTGAGTTTAGTGTGTGTTTTAGGTGTTGTGTGTGTGAGTTAAAGTGTTTGGCTGAAATCAGCCGTGTAATATGTGTGAGTGGGTGGGTTTGGACGGTTGGGGGGTGGTTAAGGGTAGGGTAAGTTAGATATTTAGGATATTAATCATTTTAGTTGTTAAATATCTCGTTTCGTCTCGTTTTAACAACTAACTATCCATACTCTTTGTTACTCGCCCTCTCAACTTCGACTCACTTTCATTACACTCGTAATTCTATATAAATATAGAAAACGCAAGCTCGTTCTCGAAATTCTAATAAACGAGCTATATTCATTTATCGATAAATCTCGATTTACTATTCACTCGTTGTTCAAAAATAAAATTAAAATTTTTATTATTGGACTCGTATCGAAAAACTAAGAATATTTCTCGACGACGCGCACGTAAGATTTTGAAAGTCGACAAAAAGACGAAATAGTAATTATTACTATTCATCGTCAAATTGTTAAAATTTCAAAAGCGTCTTAACGGACTCATATCTCACTTTCGAGTTTATCGTTCTCATTCAAATAATTATCTCAAATTATTCAAATACTCATACTCAAATACGGATATAAAATCTCACATCATTCGGATATACTCCCTCCGTCCCTGAAATAAGTTCATCTTTTTCCTTTTTGGGACGTCCCTCAAATAAGTTCCTCTTTCTTTCTTTCCATTTTTGGACAACTACCCCACCACTAATAATACTTTATTTATTCTTACTTTTCACTTTTTCACCACTCCCAATACTAATTATAACACTTTTTCATCTTTTCATCAATCTCAATACTAATTATAACATATTTTTTTTACTATCAATACACTTTATCATTTTTTCTTAAAACCCGTGTCGTCCCCAAAGAGGAACTTATTTTGAGGACGGAGGGAGTAAAATATTGACTTCTCAAAAACTGTAAATCAAAATAGATCTAAGCGAATTCTCATGTCTCTATAAAATTAAAGAAGGGAGCTAAAACCTTAATTACTCAAACTTAAGCAATTAAACAAGTCAATAAAAGCCCGAGTATTACATTATTATCCTAATAAAAGTGTTCATTGGAATTGGGTATCGGATAATGCCCAACCCGTTCCAATGCCCAATTGGATACAGGGTGCCCGATGGCTTATATCCAACAAAAATCAGAGGTGTGTCAAGATCGAATATTGTGTTAGGAGTTTATCAGGTATCAAGTATACCCGAATTTAATTTAATTCATAGTTCAATTTTTTTTCTTTTTTTATTTACTACAATATGAAGTTTGACTAGTTGGGCCCTATTGAGTATAAATGTTGGGTTTAAATTAGGTAGACGAATTTCATCCCCTACAAGTCTACGAGAGAATATTCCATTATTTTCCTAAATTTGCGAAAGGAATTATAAAAAAATTCCGAATATTCCTATATAAATTTCACTATCTCGTAACAGTGAATTAACTTAAACCTAAATCTTTTGAATTCGTAGATTCCACAACCAGAATCTGGCCGAACACCGACGAAATATTCCGTCGGTAAGCATCAAAATTCCGTCGGTAAATGGAGATACCGACGGATTTCACCCGTCGTTGAAACGCTCGTCGGTAAATCATTACCGACGGATTTTTTCTGTTCGTCGGTGGGTACCGACGGACATCGCCGTCGGTAAGTCTCCGGCGCCGGCGTTGGCCGTGGTAGGTGGCGCGTTTACCGACGAATTACCGATGAAAAATTCCGTCGGTAAATTAATTATTATTATTCTTCTTTTTTTTATATCAACCTATCTTCGTATTCTACAAGTATTTCGTATTTCGAATGTATTTTGAACTTAATTGCATATGATTTGGCCAACTTCCCAGTGGGTCACCCCCATCTTACTAGTGCTCTGAGTCAAGCACGCTTAACTTTGAAGTTTCTTTCGAGTGATCGCCAGTAGAGAACACGCGTATTATTGATATAACTAGCACCTATTAATTCATTTAAACTCTATTTCAATATACAATATCATTTATTCATAACCTTAGAATATGTCGAGATGATATCTAAGACTTGTGGTGCCGGCGAAAGAATGACGGTAAATATATGATCGAATTTAAGATAATAAAAAAAATTAATATTATCGTTTATTAAAAAGAGAAAATATTATTGCTAAAAATAACTATCAATTTTAAAATATTTTCAATAATTTAAAAATAATAATAATATAGAAAATTAATTTAAAATAATTTAAAATAAAAAAATAAAAAATAAAAAATAATAAAATAATAAAAAAATAATTTACCGACGGACTTTATCCGTCGGTACTAATTTTAAAAATAATTTAAAATAAATAAAAAAAATAAAAAAATAAAAAAAACAATAAAAATACAAATAATAATATTTATTGAAATTACCGACGGAATATTCCGTCGGTAAAACATAAAAATAATTATTAAATTCGAAATTACCCAATTTTCCGACGGAGTTTAATCAGTCGGTAAAAAATAAAAATAATTATTAAAATCGAAAATACCGAATTTACCGACGGATATTGTCCGTCGGTATTTTCATCGGAAATAGATGCCGGCTCCGGCGATGTTGCCGGATGACGGTCCGTCGGTGATTCGTCGGTATCTACCGATGAAAAATAGTCCGTCGGTGATATCCGTCGGTGTTCGACCAGTTTTCTTGTAGTGTTCATCACGATACCACAAGATTAATACACACAGTTATAATGACTATGAAATACGCCCTCCGTCCCATGAAGCATGACACACTTCTTTTCGGCATGAGAATTAAAAAATTGATATTTTGTGTGTTAAGTGTGGTAGGTGAAAAAGTGAAAATGTGAATAATGTGTAAATTTTTTATCATTTTTAAAAATGTGTCATGCTTTGTGGGATAGACCAAAAAAGAAACTGTGTCATGCTTCGTGGAACAAAGGAAATAACATAACTATACAAGTAAAACTAGCCTAGCTTGGGACATTTAAAACATACTAAGAAATTATAAGATATACCAAGGAATTTCTCAAAATAATAATAAAATAAACAAGTAATACATATAGTCACATGAACTTAATTAAAATTTTAGAAAAAAAATCCACTAGACACTATCGTTATTACGCATTACGTATATCAACGGGAGAAACCGAACCGAAAAAAAAAAAGAAAAAGGGAGAAACCGACTACAAACACAAAGCCTCGACAAAAAGTTCTTATTATTCTTCTTTTCTTTGTAATTCCAAGTTATGTGGGCATTTTGCTCGTTTGAAACCCTTTTTGAATTAGGCTTGGGCTAAGGTTCAAGTGCTCAGAAATTAATTGAAGTTTAGGTTTCAAACTTCAAAAATGGGTTAAATATACGGATAACTGTCTATAATAAGAGCATCCACAATGCTTGCACCCATAGTGGGTGCAATACCATGGGTCCCACTTTTATTGCACCCACTCCCACAATGGTATTGCACCCACCCGGGTGCAATAGATTTTAATTTCATTTTCTCTTTACTTTTATTCATTTTTCAATTTAAATTAAACAACTTCAATTTTAACAACATAAAATTCATTCAATTAAAAATCCAAACATTACAAATAAAATTAAAAAAAAACAACAAATATTTAAAACATCCAATTTTCGAATAATTTAAAGCCGTCGAACTACGGGTCAACCGGACCAAAGCGTGCCCATATATGCTCAACCAAATCGTCGCGGAGGCGAGCATGCAATCGTGCATCCTTCAAGCTTGCATTCCGTGCCAAATAGGCGGCGAACTCCGGTGGTGCTCCGGAATTGAATTGTGTTTGAGGAGTAGAACTTGGTCCCTCGCCGTCGTCACCGTCGAAATTACTTGCATTTCCACCTTCTTCCTCAATGATCATGTTGTGCAATATGATGCATGCAAACATGATCGAACTCATTTGCTCCGACTTCCACAAACGTGACGGTCCCTTAATTATACCCCACCGAGCCTGAAGAACACCGAAAGCGCGTTCCACATCCTTCCTTGCAGCTTCTTGCATCACCTTGAACCTCCGCTTCTTCTCATCGTTCGGAAACTGGAAGCTCTTCACGAACACCGGCCAGTCCGGATAGATGCCGTCTGTTAAGTAGTATCCTCGAGTGTGGTGAGAATTGTTGGCGAGGAATTGCACAGCCGCTGCATGCCCCGCTAAAACATCGTTGAATAGCGTGGACTGGTGGAGCACGTTGATGTCGTTGTTGGACCCAGCGACTCCAAAGAATGCATGCCAGATCCATAAATCTTGTGAAGCAACGGCCTCTAATATAATTGTTGGCTCGCCTTGATCCCCTCGAGTGTAGGCGCCGTGCCAAGCAACGGGGCAATTCTTCCATCCCCAATGCATGCAGTCTAGGCTCCCCAACATTCCCGGGAACCCATGGCGGGCTTCGTGCATTGCAGTGATGCGTTGCACATCGGCAGTTGTTGGCCGGGCGTTGTGGAGGTGGATCGAACCGATATGAACTTGCTACTTGCATAAAATTCACAGCACATCTCATAAAAAATAAATCGGGGGCTTGAGTAGGATCGGGAAGAGGAGGAAGTTGTGCGGGATCAACATGAACTTCTTCTTCGGATGAAGAATTTGAAGAAGAATTATTGTTGGAAGAATTGGTGGATGAAGACATTTTTTAGGAGTTGAAGAGAATTGTTGGATGAATTGTGTTTGTGATTGAAGGGGATATATATAGGTGAAAAAGAAAAGAAAAAAAAATAAAAAAAAATAAAAAAATTCGGCCGAAGACCGTTGAGCAACGGTCTTTTGACCGTTAAAATTAAATTTTTTTTTTTTTTAATTTCGGAAAGGGGCGCGTGTTTACACGCCCCCTCCTTCGCTCCCACATTCGACGAGTGCGAGCGCTCGCCTCCCCTCCATCGCACCCGGGAGCAACAACGGTGGTGGGTGCGATAGGCCGGGTTCGATCCGGCCATCGCACCCACCATTGTGGATGCTTATAATTATAAAATTCACTTACATGACATAATTGATATTTGGACATAACTTTTTTGGTTTATATAATACACTTTGTTTTTCCCTTATAAAATTTACCTTGATTAATAAGTCATAAAATAGTAGTGCTAGCAGGCTACGAAGGAGTTAACCGCACAAATTGACCCATAAAGCTCATCGGGACTGATGAGTTGGAGCTAGCAGGCTAGTACAAGGCTTTCAACAAATTGAGGGCTTTAATCTGATCATTAATTAATGGTCTCTTGTGAGTTGAGATGTTTGTGGTTTCATCTTATCTGCATTATCAAAGCTTCGAATCCCTTTTCTTTACTTTTTTAAATTATTTTGTTGAAAAAGAATATGGGCAAATGAGTTGGACTGGATTGGCCCATGCTGGGATGGGCTAAAGTTTAGAGAGACCCGATCACTTTCGGGCCAAGCTGACCCAACCTTATTGTAGCGCAAGCCTGCAAGGTGTTTGTACACTACGCACGTTTTGGCAAATTTTCTGGAATCTCTTTTGATTCGATTGTGACGGCAGATTTTCATAAATACACATACTTTTTTTTTTGATGTTGTAAATACACATACTTAAATTATATATATATATATATATATAGGGGGCCGCTCCAATGAGACCCCCTAATTTTAGTGAGATCTAGGACATGATCTGATGCGTTTATTTTATCAATCCTATGGCTGATATTGTATCTGGAGGGTGATTATTTTTCGCAGGGTTCGAATCCTGGAGGGAGCAGAATATTTTAAATTTTGTTATTCATCAGTATATACTGCATTGTTCATCAGTATATACGGCCCTGTTCATCAGTATATATGTCTTATTCATTACGAATTTTTTAAATTTTATTTTTCATCAGTATATACATCTTGTTCATTAGATATACGTTTTGTTCATTAGTATTATATGTCTTATTCATTGTCCTAGTGTTTCACGAAAAATATGGGGTCTCACTGGAGCGCGCCCCTATATATATATATATATATATATATATATATATATATATATATATTTTTTTCAGAAAAAATTATTAAAAAAAAAAGATAAGAAGAAACATAGTGTTTTCTTAAGTTAAAATACAATATATTGGTAGCATAAAATATGAAATTTAGTAGTATGAAAATATAATAAAATTAATGTGCACAGCTCCAGACAAATAAAAAGGGTCATGCACTAGCGTAATAATTAATGAGCCATATTCATACACGCAATTAGAGATATAATTAGTTGATTGGAATACAGGGAGGAATTAAACATCATTCCCTCACAAATTTAAACAATATCTCAAAACTCCCTTTCTGCAGAAGCTCTCATTGCCATAATCATAACCACCCAACCACGCTTAATCATCATCCCACTCCTAGTTCCCAATTTTCACACACACAGCAAATGTCTAAACAATCATACAATTTTGTTTAATTCAAATCAGTATTACAGGTGCCATTAGATTTATATAAATAATAGGGGGGGGGGGGGGGGGAAAAAGTTAGACAATTATGGAGCTCCAGACAGGGAGAGAACCAATGACTCATTTCCAACATATATACAAATTAAGATAGATAAGAGAATCTATGGTACAAAAAGCTCCTCAAATTGGCAAAATTTTCCAACTTGACTACTTATCTCCGTTGGTCTGCCTAGGCTAATAATTTCCTTGAAATGAAAGCCCTGAGCTACACATTCATCCTGACCACAATGCCGTCGTGGGAGCTCCCCAGAGCGGCCACCTTGGCCCTATAAGCCGCGGCGGCCACGGCACTCTTCACCCTATCCTCCTGAGGGAGGTCACACGCCTCGCTCATGGAGGTGAACCTGAGCTCAGCAGGAGGGATGAAGCAGTCCATGGACAGCCCCGGCACGTTGAAGGCGACCTCCTCGATGGTCCACGCCTCCTCCATCCTGGTCTTGGTGTGGCTCATGGCCGTCTCACCGAACCTGAAGAGGGTGACCACGGAGCGCCCCGAGTGGGCGATCATGATCCCCTCGACGGGCTTGTAGTCGTCGAGGAAGGAGCTGATGGTGGTCTCCCAGTAGACGGCGTCCCCTCCATTGGTCTGAATCCGCGTCAAGTGCGAGTCCTCCAAGTGCACGAGGAGGCCCGTCTTCTGGCTGAAGTAGCCGAACAAGACGTGCCTGATGATCTCCGCGGGCCCCTCGCTCCTCGCCTTGAGCGTGTGGGGGTCTGCGCAGAGCTTCAGGGTGAAGCAATCCTCGCCGTTGATCTGCTTCTCCCCCGTGCATCTGGCGTTCACGAACATGCTCGCCGTCGTCCCCGGATCCAGCCCCTACAAATTAAAAATCCCATTCAAAATGAATCCCACTACGACCATCTACTCGAAACGTATATATTACAAAGCACACACCTGCAGGGCACGGCGAAGAGGCCTAACGGGGCCTTTGGCAGCGTGGGCGCCGAGCCAGGGGGTGTGGCGCCACACGAGGGTCCCGTTGCAGCCAGCGTGGACCTTGCTCCCTCCGAGGGCTAGCTCGACGTACCACATGTCGGGATTCATCTGCCACAGCACGAAGCTCCCCGACTCGGCCGAGTTCCTGCTCTTCAACACCTTGGTGGCCGTCTCTATGTCGGAGGTCACCATCTTCACACTCCCCATTGCATAAGCATTCTGAACTGAGCTCTGCACCTTCTGACCGCCGGATGCCGCCAGATACTGCTGTAATATGTACTGCGCCGACGAACATTCCTGCATTCATAAAACGACATTATATATTGGACCACCACCATGTGCTCTTCATCTTCATTCATTCATCAACAAACTAGCTGTCTACCAACCCAACGAATGTGTCTCACTCCTCAAATTAAACACCATTTATTTTCTACTACTTTTTTTTTATTGGCCTCATTAATGGATGCGAATATTCACCTACACATTAGTAAATTGCTTGTTACATTTAGTGAAGTTTTGGATGTACCATAAAATTGCACAAAAGTAAATATACATGGGCAATTGTGGAGTCATGGATGAGATCTAGTACAAATGGTAAAATTGAGGTGCAAAAGTTCCTCTTTACTAAAAAAAACGTTTTGGTTCAAGTCTCACCAATTTAAGTTGTATTTCCATTTTATTGGTAGCTAGAATTCTTTGTATTCTCTAGTTCCTTTAAAATAGTCTCGTTTTATTTTAAGATAATTCAGATTAAGAAAGTGAACCATAATTTGGAACATTCCAAAAACATAAAACTTAAAATATAGGCACCAAATTTCATGGGACGGAGGATAATATAGGTAAACTGTATCTAAAAAAAGATACTCCTACTTGTGGAGTCACAAAATTTTGGTATCATAAAACTTAATCACGTATGAAAATTAACTTTTTTTAAAACCAATTATAGCGAAAATAAATTCAGCAAATGAAGAATTTGAAGAAAATGAGTTTGATAGATAGCGAGTGGAGTTAAACATGAAGACAAATTAGAGTGATTTGAAAACAGCAAAAATCCAAAAACATAGGCAGAGAGAGAGGGACTAACAATGGGGGTATCTTTGATGCAGAGGTGAGGCAGAGGTTCGTTGTTGGTAACGTGCACGGGGCCGAGCGGCGCACCCAAAACGCCGAGAAGCAGCCGCAGATCGGAGCCGGCGGTGGAGACGGAAGGGGCGCGGCAGAGCCAATGGGCCCACCTCTCGCTCTTCGGGTCGGAAGAATCCGGGCCGCTTGGATCCGGGCCCTCCCTCAACGGCGAGAGGGCCTCAACCCCGGGCCTGAAACTGCCCGATCTCATCATGTATATATCTGGCGGGCCCAGGCTGCTGCCTCTCCTCCGACGGAGCAGGCCCGAAGCGGACGGCGACTGGCTCCGGCCACTCCTCGACCGCGCCGGCGAGAGCCCGCGAACCACCTCCTCCTTGAGAGCTGAGAAAAACCCCTGCTTTCGCTCCATGTTGGCAGCAATGCGAGGCGAATTACACAGCGCCGCTGCTGCTAGTATGTAATGTAAAAGGGAGGAGAGAGAAAGTGGAAAAGGAGAGAGAATGACGTTTGGAAGAAGCAGAGCATTTTTCTTTTTTGTTTCGCTCTTTATATACAGTGTCCAACTCAGAGAGTGAGAAACAGAGTAACCACTAACTACTGTCTTTTTTTTCCTTCTTTCCTTTTGTTTTATCTATTTTTGTAAATTCCAATCTAATGACTAATGGGAATGCTTATTTCTATGCATATTTTTTTTATTGCTTCATTCTTTAGTACTAGTAAATAGTAATATACTAATAATCTTATTTCTACTCACTCGTAGTATAATATTAATTATTATATGCATTCCTGGTCAAGAAAAATATTATATATATTCCAAACAATATTTATTACTACTATTAGATTAGTTAATCCAAGATCAAATTTGTCATTCTCACATGACACTTAAAAAAATTTAATTATAATTTTTTCGGATTACAACTCAAACACTCACACATCATGACATTATTTGAACATCTAACCTATTTAGAAAAGAAATATCTTATCAATTAAATTACACTTGCCGTCATATTATAATTATAATACTCCCCTCGTCCATCAAAAATATGCCACAATTTCCTTTTTCATCCGTCCACAAAAAATATGCCACATCTATTTTTAGTAATATGGTCCACATCATTCCACTCACATTTAAAGTGGGACCCTTACTCCACTATCAACTTCACTCACATTTTATTAAAATCCGTGCCGAAAGTAAAGTGGCATATTTTTTATGGACAGAGAGAGTATTACATTAGTCTTGTGCTTTATATGATGCCGATGCCATAAAGCACTATCATGATTATTGATAAAGCATATCACCCATTTGTGTGTATTTAGCATACATAAGTTTAAATTCCTTATCCAATAATTTTTTTGTATTTTATCGTGTTTGATTATTATTTTTATTACTTGAATATGTATAAAATTACAAGAGAAAATTATGTATGAATCATGATTAATATTATTACTTACTAAAAATATTTAAAAATTGGAATGTAATGAATCCCAAAGGATACACACACATGTACTTCCTCCGTCCTACAAATCTTGACACGCATTTCTTTTTGAGTCGTTCCACGAATCTTGACACATTTCCAAATAAGGTAATAATTAGTCCAAAAATAAGGGGTCTTAATTATATTTTCTCTCCTACTTTACTTTCTCTCTTCTACTTTATCAATTTTATAATTTATTACTTACACACTTAAAAACAAATACACTAATCTACAACTCCTTAATTCTTGTGCTGAAATCAAACGTGTCAAAATTCGTGGGACGGATGGACATTTTTAAATATTGTCAACAAAAGTCATACATTTAATTACTTAAATTGATCGTTAAGTCTCAAATGATGAAGGTTGACATCTTCACATCATGTCGGGCCCAAGGATTTTATTTAAGCTTCGTACGTTTTCACTAGTCACGGTTTGTACATACTTAATGAAGAATTCATTGGATTCAGTTATCCATTTAATGAGAAAGGTAACATAAATCACAAAATATTTTCCAAGATTATGGATAAATTTAATTTTCTTTTAAATTTTAATTACTAAAGAAAAAATAAACACTCACACACTAATTCTTTTTTCTTTTTTCTATTTTGAAAAGTACTCACACACTAATTCTTTTGAAGACTCAAACTTTAACTTATTAACTGGAGAATAAATATCTTATCAACATATTGCATTTTACCATCTATAGTAAATGTCCAAGCTCACTGCATGCCAATTGGGGGTTAAAAAGAAAAGGAGAGAAAATAAATTAAAATAATAAATGAAAAAGACTAAAGTCAAGGTCAACCGCTCCAATGAAGATTGAGATTCTCAAAAAAGAATCAAGTTAGATGGTTAAATGCCAAAGAGGAAAAACGGAGCAAGATCACATGCTCGCTTCAATATCCAACTCATTATTCCATTATATTGCGCCTTCTATTTCTAACAATAAAAAACGGCCAAATTTGATACAAATTGGACAAGTTAATTATGTTATTGAATTATTATTTACATCGATTGAGTCGTTTACAAAAGGCATTAACACTTAATTCAATGACCAATTACTCTCTCCCCATTATCTATCTTGGGATAAAAATTTTAGACACGATATTTTGAACACAAAATTAGCATGTTAGATGTGGTAAGTGAAAAATATAAAAAGATAAATAAAGTGTAAAACTTTTGTTAAATAAGCAAATGTCTCAAGATAGATGAGACGTCCAAAATAGAAATTGTCTCAAGATAGATGGAATGTGGGGAGTATTAAATTTTGATGATTTTACCGAGCGTTGAGAATCTATTACTCGGTTTACAGTCATACTATAATAACTAAATTTTTTTATTATTAAGGAATATTAGGGTGTATTCTCTTTTATTGATAAATTTATAATGGGATAAAGAGGGATAATAAAAAATTATCCCTTTAAATCTTATATTTATTTTTCTTCATTTTTTATAAAGAAGAATTTCACCATTTTTCATTAACCTTTTTCCACTTTAAGAAAGGATAATAAACAAAAAAATGAAGGGATAATATCATTCCTTTTTGTGAAAAGAATGAATAAAAAATTGTGATATTCACTTTTATATAAAATGAGGGGGAAAAATGGGGCATTTAAAGAAATAAATTTTTGTTATTTTTTATTTTCTCATGATAAATTAATTGAGAATACCCTTAATAGTTTTCCAATTTTTTTTCGATGGTGACTCAAAATTTCTATTAATTAAAAAAGAAACGTCTTCTCAATGAATTACACACCATTGCTCATATCTATTTGACTCTTGAACTCCTATGGTGACAATGTACAATTAGGTGGTCTTAATTTTATTTTATTTATTCTTGATATGTTTCCTTTTATTTATTTGTTTGAAGTTAAGTAGAAAATAAATAAATTGAAATATGTATTAATTTATTTAACTAATGATGATAATAATACTCCCTCCGTCCACTAAATATTGTCTTAAGGAAGGGAGACACAGATTTTAAGAAAAATTGTGTTGATTATTTATTGAGTGGAGAAATTAATGAACCTACAAATTATTACTAAAAATAGATTATGACAATTTTTTGTGGACGAATGGAGTACTTTTTATGCACTGGAACTAAAAATATATACATAATAAAAGGAATAAGAGTAATGCATAATAAACATTAGTAGTGCTCACGAAAAGTACACATACTTTAAAAAAAATACAAGAGGTATTTATTACACAATCAAATAAGTCACCCGCACACATGGGGAACCTCTAAACTATACATAGGTGAATCTAAGATTTCTCACCGACGAGAGTCTTTGAATGTCTCACTTTTGCAATTTGAGTTATGCTTGATTGACTAAAGTATCCATATTTTATTTTAAATCTTAGGAAGCTAATTTTTAAAATTCATGGTTTATTTGAAATGAAACACACTTGACACTACCTAACTAATCATGATGTAAAATTAGTCAAACTCCAAACTGACTTTGGTGGTAATTATAAGGAATACGAGTTTCTTCACACCATTTCGACTAAAGGTTTATTTATCGACTACGAAATTCGTGTTTGACAATAAATAAATAATAGTCATATAATGCTAGTTGTAAGATTAAATAATGAAAATCAATTAGAATATAAGTAGTATGTGAGAAAATCATGTCGGGCGGTGAGATAGTTGATGCCGCGGATGGCGGGGGTATAATTTACACTTGTTTTCTCTAAATCTATGCTTCAATAGTCTTTTTTGTCTTCTTGTTTGAAAATTTAAAGTTATTCAAATTATTGACCTTTTAACAAGAATGTCCCAAACTATTTATAATTATAATTGAGTAATGAACTATTGATCTTTTAACGAAAATGTCTTATATAAATTAAATATTCAATATATATATATATAGGGTCGCATTCAATGGAGACCATTTCTTATATAGAGAATGAAGACCAAATCAAGGCCATTCATCTCAATCCAATCAATGATCCAGATTAATTCATGATTTGATTTTTCATGTAATTAAATAATGGTTAATTACATTTATTTAATCCAGAAAGGGCAAAAACGTCCACTCAAATCTACTGAAATATGGGATCTCATTGAACAAATCCCGAAAATTCATCTTTTTCCATTCTGGGACCTAATCCGTCAATGAACATAATAGATGAACATTAGTATGTTCATTGTTTTCCTACGAACATTTCGAACATCAGTATGTTCATTGGTTTTTCTACGAACATATCGACGAATATCAGTATGTTCATTGGTTTTTCTACGAACATATCGACGAACATCAGTATGTTCATTGGTTTTCTACGAACATATTAACGAACATCAGAATGTTCATTGATATTTTCTACGAACACTTCATTGACGATATGCAGATCTGCAAATCCGGCGACGGCGCGGCACGACGGTGGAAGGGAGAATGGAGGGGATGGCAGCGGAGCAGAAGCGGCGGAGCAGCAGAGATGGGGAGGCGACGAAGCAACAGGGGATTGGGGGAGGCGGCGGGAGAGGGGGGAGAGTGATTGAGAGAGAGAGATAGAGAGAGAGCGTGAATGAGAGTGAGTGAGTGAGATTAGGGTTAAATAGAAAATGACATGCTTAACCTTTTGATTATAAAATAAATTAAAATTAATAAATTTAATCAATTAAATTACCACCATTAGATTAAGTTAAATCAAGGAACCAGATTTGGTCTTCATTCTCTATATAGGGGAGTGGTCTCCATTGAACTCTCCCCTATATATATATATATATATATATATAGGGGAAGACTAAAATAAGAACGCTTCTTAAAATATAAATTAGGAACCATTTTCAGCCCTTAGATCATCAATATCTACGGTTGATTCATCACCTTGTTGGATAAATTCATGGTCCTGAGTTCGAATCCCGAAGGTAGCAAAAAATTATTTTTCGCAATTCATGCCTTTATACAGTTTATTCATGCGTGTTATACATAAAATTCATGCATTTTTGCTGGTTCGTAATTCTTAAAATAAGGGTGGTTTATTGAATAACCGCCCCCTATATATATATATATATATATATATATATATATATATATATATATATATCACAAAATTAACAAAAATGTTCTGAAATTCAAATTTTGATTACGGAAAGATCACAGTGCTCATCAGAAATTATTAGTAGTATTTTTATTTTAAATTTTAGACAGAAAATGGTGTCTCTTTGATGTTAGCTCAAGTTTGAAATATATGTGCCAAAGTCCATGTGAGCATCTGAAGAGCTATGTAATATTTTCTTGACCAAACATTATTGGGGTATTTTTATAAGTTTTGTCGTATTTTGGGCATATAATTGCAATCTAGCTATATATACTTCGAGATATAGTTTTTCAAATGTCAATAATTCAGATAGTATTTAATTATAATTATGCATATATAGTTCATAATTTTTTCATAAATGTCAATAGTTTAAATATTAAAGTATATTTTCCCATTTCAATTTAAACCGGACAAAATACTATTGATGGGAAGTGATCGGCTCCGTTTAGTAGGGATAGAAAGTAGAAAGCAGTCTAGGAATTTTGGAATTGAAATTATAAATTGACTTAGGTGTTTGATTAGTCGTGTTGGTGCAGTAACAGTTGTTAATGTTGGCTTAGGAAATTTGGATTGGATTGACGATAGAAGTACGTCCCTTCGTAGATTAACTATTAGAAATTGAATTTTGATCATCATATTTAAGTTAAGTGGGACATGGTGTTGTGTTCACCTGCGAGACGTGACATAATATTTAAGTGTTGAACCTTCACGGTAATAATTTTTTTTTTCGGTTATTCGGTAATTTGATTTTGGTAAATTATGTGTATACCTTTACGTAATTAAAGCATAAAAGTAAATGTAATTTAGATTTTACTAAGCCGATTTTTACGGCGTTGAAGGCACTCATGCTTCTTAATGTGTGCGTGTATTGACCTAGGGGTAAAAAGTTAATGTTTAAAATCTGAGGTCTCTGGTTTGAGTCCTTCGTCGCGCGCTCTTAAAAATTTATTTATTTACTTATGTAATTTATTAAAAAAAATGGATGAATAGTGGGATTTTGCCATTCCAGATATAATCATCGTGTGTTGGAGTTTGGCCGTGTTCCTTCGATTGTTTTGTTTAGATTAGGAGTGATTGGTTTGAATTTTTTTCAAATTTTTGGTGCGTTAAAATCTTGTTTTGAATTGGTCTTGTTTCTTTGGTGGTTCTTTCATTCTTAAAGTTAGCTGTTTTTACGGCTGCTCTTTTTCTCATTCGTTGTTTTTGTTTTCTTATATTTTGTAGTAGATGGATATTCTTTTTCTTTTACCGGCGTTTTTCTCGGCTCTTACAGATTATCTTCTCTGTGCTATCAATGAGTTACTAATTTTTTTTCTTTTCTTTTTTTCAATAAAATTCTCAATTTAGCGGTGCATATAAAGCTTCTTGTTCGTTTACAATGTATAAATGTTCTCTTAATATCAATTTCCATCACAATTCTCAAAAAAAAAAATCCATTTCCATCACTAGACAATGAGCTGCATTTTGTTCGTCTTCAAACATAAAGATCGCTAATAATGTCTCAATATTTTAAATGGGTCCATATTAATAGCCCGACCCCGGGAAACATATTTGGGCTTCAATTTCCATACATGAGAGCCCAAAATACGCAACACTTGATACTCAGCTTACAAAACAACATTCCTTTCTCACAAATTACTCAAATAAACACAAGGATGAACGGAAAATGACACTTCACTCACTTAAACCCCAATTCCCAATTTATGTTATCTAGATTCGGTAAACACAAATTTATATTTGTAAATTTGAATTTTACAATCAAATTTTGGAATATAATTTTTTTTCTTTTTTTTCGATTTGATTCAGTTTTAATTCTTAAAATTTCAATTAATTTGGTTCATTTTGATATTTTTTTATAGCTAAATATAAATCTGATTTTGGTTTAATTTTAGCAAAAAACATAAATCGAATACACACCCTAAGCCCAACCAACCAAAGAAAGGAACAATTTAAATGTGAGCAAAGCTTTATAGAGTTGCGAGGGGAGTTTTGTGGTATTAAACCAATGAAGATCTATCAGCAGCCAGGTGAAGACAATCACCATCAAAACACAATATATAGAATTGTTAAATGAATGAATATAGATCATCAGCCGAGACAAGAGAATCAGTTTGAATTTTACACTTAACAAACGGACAATTTTGCTTATTAACACTTAAAGAAAACTAATTACCCCGCACAAGTTTTTTTATGATGTTTGTGCATATTTTGATTTCTAAATCTGCTAAAACTTATAGATATATGAAAAATAATACGATATGAATGCACGTCTCGTCCAAATTCAATTCTTTTATTTTGATTGAACTCAATTGAACAAGGCACCTTTCAAGTTAAACCAAACCATCTTTAGTATAATAAATATTCAAAAATCAAGCGTGTTATGAATGAAATGTGTGAATGTTCATACTTAAAAAAAGAAGCCATTAATCTTGCCTATAGGTTAGCATTATGTTATTCTCTATTTCAATAGTACGAAGAATTCTTATGTATAAATAGTGTTTAAAAAGAGAGTTGTTGTTCTAAGTTTTTGTTGCTTATTTATCTTCATCTTTATCTTTATCTTATAATAAGTTGTCAACACGAATTCTAACCAAATGAGAATATTTTTATGAGGTAAAAAAAAATAATCATTTTATTTAAAATAAAAAAAAATCATTTTATTAAAATAAAAAAAGGTTATACGCACTAGAAGCGAATCTTCATAGGAGCTGCATTGGGCTAGAGCCCAGTGTAAGTCCAAAATTTCGTCATATATATATTAAATATATTTAGTCCAATATCTACACAGTTCAACTCTTAGCCTAGTGCAATTTTCAAAAAAATATATAGAAGTGATTTTTTATATCCTTTCAATGTATATGTTATTGAATGAATAAAAAAAAATAATTAATCGGTAATCGAATTCGAATCCTAAGTCCATTCAAAATCTTAAAAATAAAAATAAACTATACGAATTATCCAAAAATTTGGCTCGAAAGCTATTGCCCAGGAACCCTGGTGCAATACCTTCATCTTCAATGTTTTAGCAAGTTCCAAGGCTACCTTCAGCTTCAATGCTTTGGCAAGTTTAGCCCCGATAAATTCTGGATCCGCTCCTCTGATACGCACTCTTATCAAAATGTCCTTTTGTTATTTTAACATAGAAATGATTTAAAATTTGAACATCTGAATTTTATTTTATAAAAATTACTCCCCCAGCGGGCCCAGCTCCCTCAGCAGCTTTGCTACCTAGACGGCCAGAGACAAGCTGACGCCGCTGCACAAGCAGCGTCGCCCTGCATCATTGCCGTCGACACCCACCATTTGCATCATTAATTCTCAAAATTCCCAAATAGAATCAAATAATTTCACAAACTCACACATATAAAAAACAAAATTAAATTAAAACTATAAATTGAAATTACCTGAACAAAGATATCAGTTCTTGAGATTTACATACGCATGTAAATATGATCGCACACGTGTAACTAAAAGTAAAAAATCTACCAAAAAAAAGAAAAAAGAAAAAAGAAGAGGCATTTACAGTAGAGAAATCATCAAGTCTGAGAAGTAACGAGCAAAGCTTTATTCTTGAACCTATACCTAGGGTTTCTAGGAATAGCCTGGCTCGGCCCGAAGCCGAATTGGCCGATGCCGTTGGTCAACGGAGGGCCGTCGTCGTAGATGTAGCCGACCAGCTTCCCGCAGCTATTGCACTTGATCTTGGTGCGCTTCCTCTGGATCCCCCAATAATTAAGCGTCTCGAAAAAGGGGCGGATCTTGTCCTCCTTCTCGAATCGGAACTTGGACGAATCCACGGCGGCGAAGGACAGGGTGTTCTTGTTGCCGGCCTCGAAGTAGAAGTCCGCCGAGAAGAGGTCGGCCGGCTGGAGGTTCAGATTCGCGCCGCACTCTCTGCAGCAGTAGATCGTTGCCATTATATTTATGTTTTGATTGAATTTGGAGGCGGTGGTGGTGGGCTGAGGTTTATGTATTTGAGGAAGAGAGAAGATCTAATAGCGCGTAAGGGTTAAAATTTCCGCCATTCTAGATCAATCTTGTGAAATTAAAATTGTTGAATTTTGAATCTGACTTGAAACTTGGAGGTGAAACAGGAGAGGATAGGACCATTAAATTTAATTGAATTTTTTGAGGAGATCTAAATTGAATTTGGCACTGGCCTATATCTAAAACTGTAAAACATTTATCAAATTGATACTAGTAGAAATTAGAGACAAATATTAAAATAATATTTTTATTTAAGTAAATATTAATTATACTAATATTAATTGTAGACACTATTACTAATTTTTCTTTTATTTTTGATTTAATATTAATTACTTATTACAATAAATAAATTGAGGGTTGTGTTTAGAATCACCTTTTATTTATTTATTTATTACTATAAAGCAAACCCATGGGCTTCTAGTTTTAGTTTCCTCATTGGGCTCAAGGCCCATATAATAACCCCAAATGTTACTGAACCAATCATGGAAGTTTTTTAGGATATGTTTACTGAATAAATTTATCATGAGAAAATCAGGGTTAATAAAAATTTATCCTTTTAAATATCTTATTTACTTCCTATATTTTATATAAAAGAGAAGTTCATCATTTTTTCTTTCTTATTTTCACTTCTTGGAGGGATAATATTATCCTTCTTGAAGTGAAAATAAGGAAGGAAAAATGGTGAACTTATCTTTTGTATAAAATAAAAGGGAAAAAAGGAGGCATTTAAAGTTATAAATTTTTGTTATCCCTCATTTTTCTATAATAAATTTATCCCTCAAAATAAACGCACATTTAATTCAATTCTTAGCCCCTATTTTAGTCTTTATAGCCATTATCTAAAATAATAATTAGAAATTTATCTTATATCTAAATATGAAACTATAAAAAATAAAATAGGGATTATGAATAGAATCACGCTTTTTTTAAAAGATTCATATTTTCTAAAGTTTACCCAACATCTCATGTGCATGCTTGCACACACTTCTCGTTTTGAAAGCAAAATTGTTCAAGTGTATCAACAAGCACTACAAAAAAATCGTTGATTACCGACGGCGAAATGCCGTCGGTAACAAAAGACGGTCGCCGGTAAAAAGTGTTACCGGCGGCGATAACGGCGGCAAGCTCCCGCCGTTAAACGGTTCGTCGGCAACGACATTAACGGCGGCGAACATCCGCCGTCGGTAGGTAAAGGCGGCGATGCCGCCGGAATTGTCGCCGTTAAACGGCGGAGCCTTGCCGGAGAATTAGCGGCGGTGTCTACCGCCGCTAGTTACCGAGGGCTATTTTGCCGTCGGTAGAGAGCCACCGGAGTCCGGCAGACCCTGCCGGAAACCTAGCGACGGCGATTGCCGCCGCTAGCTAGCGGCGGCAAAACGCCGTCGGTAACTGACTGCCGCCGTCCGGTGGTACTTCGCCGGAGGATGGGCGTTTTGCCCACGGTAATGTTTTTAATTTTATTTTTTAATTTTATTTTATTTTATTTTATTTATTTATTTATTTATTTATTTTATTGTATATTGTATATCCACAATTTATTTCCGTATTTATATGGTATTGCATACTTTAGACGAACTTCCCAGTCGGCGACCCGACTTCCCAGTGGGTCACCCATCTTGCTTGTGCTCTGTGTCAAGCACGCTTAACTTTGAAATTCTTTTCGAGTGATCACCAGTACAGAACACTCGTATTATTGATATATCTACATCTATTAATTCATATAAATGCTATATACTGACTCATATAATTATAATCTTTGAATATGTGGAGATAATACCTGAAATATGTTGTTAATTAGTGATCGAGTTCGTTTCGGTCTTTATTTTTATCGTCGGTTAATTATTTAATTAATATTTAATAATTAATTAATTAATTAATTTTTTTTTTTTTTACATTAATACACCAAAAGTCATGTTTTAATTTGGTTATTATAATGTGATTTGAATTTATTTGTTTATGTTAAATGCAATCATCATCATCATTGCCATAAATATATAAAACATATATAGTTTTAATAATTAAAGTACTTGAAATATATAGTTCAATAAAACATAAATTTGAAAAGAAAGTGCAAATGTAATTTTGTTTGAAAACATAAATATATAGTTTTAATAATTCTAAGCATCATCATCATCATCATCGGCATCAGGCCCTGGAGGTGGCTGAGCATTATACATCCTCATAAACGCCTCCAATTCCGCCATGCGGTCCTCCATCTGTTGGCGTTGTGCTTGCTCTGCCGCCATGCGGTCCTCCAGCGTGGAGATCCGTGTCTCATAAAGCTGCTGAGACACCGCAGAACTGCCCGTGTTGCGGATAGACCCCCTACTAGCCTGACTCTGCCCGGCACTTTCGACGCCGTAGATCCGTGACCTATCCGGATGCACCACCTCCAAATACACCTCGTCTAGCCGCTCATGTCGTCCTGTGGCAGCGGCCAGTCGATGAACCTCGGCCTAATTCATACATAACAATGCATAATTGTTAGAAAATAAATACATTCATTAAATATTTGAATAAACTTAAACACTTACGTCAATTCTTGCATCTCTCTCCGACGTATAACTTCCGTCGGCGTACATGTGGAGGCGGAGGAAGGTGGCATAGTTCGGTGCATCCTGGGGAGTACCAGGATCCAAGCTCTGTAGATGCATTTATATAAGATAAATAAGTTATATTAGTCAATATATTAATTTAATTTATATACTTAATTATTTGTTAATTACATACCATATACTGCTGCAGGATACGAGTCGACTGGGACCCGCCCACGTGCCTACTGATCCCTGTACCCTCCCCATCGGGCTCGGACATCCGGTTGGCACGTGCTCGATTTGAAACAGCCTTAACCTCGGGCTGATGCCAGTAATCCCGGAGTCCAGTCCAAAAATCGGGAGTCATCCAAACGGGCCTAGACATCTCTCTCCCTTGGCGGATACACTGCTTGAGATCTGTCTTGTAGTCGCTCATCATGTCGGAGTACCTTTTGCGGCCTTTTGTCTCCCACATTTTCCTCACGTCACGCTCATCATCGGACTGCCACATAAACTCTTTCTGTTGAAAGAAAGAGAATTAATTTAATATCAAACATTTTAACAATTTAATATGATATATTTATATGTATTATAAATTTAATTGTACCTGTAATTCATCAAAAAATTTCTCCTTCATCGCCGGGGGCGTCAACTTCCATGTGTACCCGCCTGAGTTATCAAACATCTTAAATGTGCGCGTGCAAGCTTTGGACAAGCCAGTGGGCTCCAACAAAACACTGTGTACAAGTAATTTTATCACTTAATCATGGTGTACGAGAAACAGTAATTTTAACTAAAATACTTACCCAGTCGTAGGATGCCTCTGAAATACCGTCCTCCCATCAGGTGCCTTAACCTCTCTCTCTCTGATAGCGGCAGCTGTAGGGCCCCTAGGCCTTCTAGCCCGTGAACTACTAGAAGCCTGGGGAGTCTCGGGAGTCCCAGAAATATGCGTCCCAGACCCATCAGATGTATCTGCTGTAGCTTCTGGCGCATTAACGCCAGATCGCCTCCCAAATCCCAAGAAACCTCGAGAGGTAGACATGATGCCTGTTGCATACAATTAAATTAACAAATATATAGCGAAACATAACATTAACAATAACTAACAAACATAACAAATTTTCAATCAAATTCAACCAAAATGTGCATTTACATTTATTCATAAGCATCACTACTATCATCATCACTATCGTTAGATGTCAACGGGGAATCATCGTCTTCTGCTTCATCGTCATCTTCAATCTCAACGACTCCACCGAGGGGATGAAGGAGAAGTGGTTGTTCAATGCCTACACTTGTGTGAGTAGGCATAATAGTAACCACTTCTTCTTGAAATGGTTGATCTAATGTTGATGTAGATGCTGCAGTAGACACTTCAACCTTTGATCTTGCGTTGACTTTGCATGCTGACCACCAATTTTTCTTTGATTGGTTCGTACTGGGATAGGGACGGTAAAACACTTGAACTACTTGACTCGCCAAAATAAAGGGATCATACTTCTTATATCTTCGTGTGTGGTTCAGTGAAACTAACTTGAAGTCTGTATCAATAGAAGTTCCCTGAGCCGACAAGTCAAACCATTCACAGTTGAACAAGACTGTCTGCTTAATTGGATACCCCGGATACTCCAGCACGCAAACCTCTTGCAGACGGCCATAAAAGTCTAGCACATCTCTATCACTACCATAGACCGAGCCTTTTATGCAAACGCCACTGTTCACAGTCGCACATAACATTTAATTTAACAAAATTATCCAACATATATAAATTATTCTAACAAACAATTCTTAAACTAATTGATTAAAATTAATATAATTTAAAATTAATCATGCTTCATAATTTAAAATTAATCATGCTTCATAATTTAAAATTAAACTAACAACATATATTAAATAGATTAATATAATTTAAAATTAATCATGCTTCATATAATTTAGTTATAAACAAAATCAATTATAAATTAATTAACTATATATAACAAATAAATCTATTTAATTAATATATAATTAAATACATAAATAAATTCATAATTAAATAAATAAATAAATAAGAGAGCGTACGGTGGTGGTTTCCGGTGGGTGTCGTGAAGAAGGCGGTGAAACGAGGTCGTCGAACTACAATAAATAATACTATAAGTGAAAATTATATAATTATATATATAATTAAAATTAATGAGATATATATATATATATATATATATATATATATATATATAGATATAGAGAGAGAGAGAGAGAGAGATACCTGCTTGGGCGGCGGCGGGCGGCGGCGGCGGCGGCGAAGCAGCAGCAGGCAGGGGAGGGGGGGTGGATTTTCGTGTGTGTGTGCGGCGCAGAAACTGAAAAAAGAAGGAACCCGCTGCCCTATATTTAAACGGTTACCGACGGTAGCGGCGGCAACTTTGCCGCCGTTAATTCTATAAAATAAATTATTTAATGCGTATTTTAACATTAACGGCGGCGTCGCCGCCGCTAGCTAACGGCGGGGAATTTGCCGTCGGTAGATGGCCGGTAAATTCGAAAGTTCGGGTCGCCTGGACTGCCGCCGCCGTGCCGCCGTTAGCTACTGACGGCAAAATAGCCGCCGGTAGTTTTCGCCGGTAAAAACGCGTTTTTTTGTAGTGAAGATAGAATGTCAAAATTAAGAATAAAATCGCAAAAACAGTTATAATTAAGTAAAAGGGCTTTGTAAAATAAAATCTTTAACTAATTTTTTTTTTACACAGGATCATCATTATATCTTAAGAAAAAGGTAAATGATAATATAAATAATCTGTCACGTAATCGTTGTTAGAGCCGATAATTATCGATTGGCCACATCGCAGGAGTCATTGTTTCTACACATTTTTTAGTTAATTAATAATCAATAAATAGATTCAAACTTCACCGCTCCCCTTCTCTCCAAAATAATAATAATAATTAGGTGACGCACATATAAAAAATACATAATCATATTGGCTAAGTTTATTTTAAAAAGCTTATAAGTTCCAACAACTTATAATATGTTTTAAAAGTTTTTAAGATGTAATTTTTAAAAAGCTTTTTAATTGTCAAAGTGTTTGATAATTGAGCTTATAAGTTAGAGATAGAAAATATTTGTTAGATAGAGAAAATCGAAAAGATGTGAACTAGAAATGATATATAATGAAAATAATAAATTATAGTAGAATAATATTGGTCAATGTTCTCCTTGCGCAGGTAGCAACGACACTTGGATTTGGCTGGCTGCACCGGACGGGATTTTCAGTACCAAGTCGGCATACACAACGATCAAAACCAGAAGCAGCGAACCAATTAGGCAGTTCATTGACGCAAAGATCCTCAATTCTGTTTGGAAGGCTAAAACTCCACATAAAGCCACGATGACGGCATGGAGAATGCTGAAAAATCGACTCCCGACATGCGATAACTTGAGGAAAAGGAATTCCGGTGAGCGAGGAAGAATCGAAGTGTGGAGAGTGCGGTGGGGTCGAAGAATCGATCAACCACCTCTTTCTTCTCTGCGCAAAGACGGAGGAGGTGTGGAATGAAATTCAAAAATGGCTAGGCATCACAACAGCTAGGCCATTTTCGATCGACAAGCATCTTGGTATGTTTACGAGTTTCAGAAATGATAAGAAGATTCAAAATTTACTCTTGGCTATTTGGGTGGGATGCATTTGAATTTTGTGGAAAAAAAGAAATGAGAGACGTTTTCATAGTCAAGATTGGGTGACAAAAACTTTTGTTTGGGAGATTAAGACTAGAGTGTGGTGTTGGAATAGGATTTTGAAGATCGTTGACAAAGAGATCGAGTTGGACTCATGGTGTTCCAACGATTTAATTTGTAAACTGTTGTAAGCCCTTCTTGGTACTGCTGGTACATTCCTTAATATTATCTCTTTTTCTGATAAAAAAAAAAAGTAGAATAATATTTATAAAATAATTATTGCATATAAAATAACGAAAAAATCAATTGGGATATATGAACTTAATTTTTGGAGAGCTTATAAGTTTTGAGAGCTTATTTTTAAGATTTATAAACTGTTTAAAAGTTTATTTTGTCAAACATCTTGAAAGAGTTTATAAGATTCTAAACAACTTATAAATTATTTAAAAGAGCTTTATAAGCTCAACCAAACACCCCCTCAATTGAGAAAGCCAAAAAATCCCTAACATTTCATGTGTAGATGTTGGTGGTGTCCACAGAAAGTTGACATAAACATATATAGTACGTCCTTGAAAAATGAAATTACTATATACTCCCTCCGTCCACCAAAAATATGCCACAATTTCATTTTTCGTCCGTCCACAAAAAATATGTCACATCTATTTTTGGTAGTATAGGGTTCACACCATTCCACTCACATTTAAAGTGGGACCTTTATTCCACTACCAACTTCACTCATATTTTATTAAAACTCGTGCCGAAAGTAAAGTGGCATATTTTTGGTGGACGGATGGAGTATATCATAATCATCATCATCAACAACAAAATCATGCGTTGGTGACCTTTTATCACCAACAATATCATTGTACCTCAAAATAGCATCTCACAATTTAAATTATTGAGACGTATAATTGAGATCTGCGACGTCTATGCAATATGTTTATCCCAAAATATGCTCACTTTCGTCCTCCTCCTATTGGTATTAATTACTAAATTTTTTGTTATTGTTCATCTTGTATAGTAAAGAAACGATATAATCAAGTCATTTTAATTTTAAAGTAGTACTGCTATGAAAATCACAATCTTTGCACTTAGTTGTATCACGATTTTTAACGTAGTCTCAATTGTGACACCACATTTCGATTCTCGACAATTGCGTTGTTTCCTCATAACAATATTAACAATATTGGACAAACTAAATTGGAGAAAATTTAAACTATTACAAACAAAAAAATGGTTGTAACTGAAACATTTTAAACATATATATCGATAAAAACTGACGTTTGTGTTTCAAATTATATAAACTCATGAGTCATCAACAAGTTTTTCAATCAACCTAATAAAATCTACTCTTTTCTCCCCCCCCACCCCCCCACCCCCACAAACTTATACTATAAGGGAACTAATTGATAAAATAGGACCGTAACTTTCAGTATTTTTAGAAAGATATGTTATGAAATTTGAATGAGGACTATAGCTGTCATTTTTTTACATTTACATTCATATTTAACACATCAAAATGATGATTATAGTTTCCGTCATGGCCCAAAATAGGAGTACAAATATAAAAAATGAAAGCTATAGTCCTCATTTTCAAATTCTGCAAATATAATACTTAAACACTACGGTCATTTTTAACAATTAAGTGGATACAAGTAGTGGAATAATACCACAAATTAAATGAGGTCTGAAAATCAGCCGTAAAAATCATCAATATACAGGCGTATTTTTCTTCACGTTATTTAATAGATGTACTTTCATTGCATGTGGATTTTGTT
Organism: Salvia miltiorrhiza; assembly: GCF_028751815.1. Lineage (NCBI taxonomy): Eukaryota > Viridiplantae > Streptophyta > Magnoliopsida > Lamiales > Lamiaceae > Salvia > Salvia miltiorrhiza. The sequence goes on from NC_080388.1 coordinate 59,735,259, forward strand.
TCGGTTCCAAGGGCAAATGATTTTATAACACATACCTCTTTTTTGTTGTACTAATCATCATAATAATATCTTAATTGATTATATAAAAAAAAATTGATTAGGTTGAGAGAAATAATAGTGTAGGATCCTTCACAGAACTAAAAAGAAAAGTGTACATCCAAATTCACTTTAAATCTTTTCTCACAGAAAGATTAAAGTGTTAGTTTTGTCAGATTATTAAGGTTTATATCTTCCATAAGTAATGAGGCATACCAGACCAGACCAGCATAGACTTATTGGGAATATTAATTAATTTCAACCTAATAATCAAAGTTTTGGGCCAAAAAAGGAGAGTAAATTAGTAACAATATAAGAAACTCATAGATATTAATCGCAGTAGGAGCGTACATCAGATCAAGGCCATCTATATTATAGGATTTGCAACAACACAAATATATATAATATTGTAGGTAATTAGTAGAATTCAAGGGCATTTAGGTTTGCCTTTGGAGTTGGTCTTGTCTCTATAGCAAGGGCACTCATGCTTGTTCCCGAAGGTTCCAGAAGGCACACATTTGCAGTCGGCGCAGCAGATGCCGCAGTATTTCAAGCAGCGGTCTTTGACGCCCGCCTTGGCGCATCGATCCCCGCATTTCGACTCGCAGTAGCCTACTGTTTTATTTTTCATTAATATAATAAATAAAAGCAATTATATTACTATTAGGGTGACTTACTTGAATCTGCCATTGCCATTGTGGCGAGAAAGAGGGTCAGTAGGAGCAATGCTGGAAGCAGCTTCATCTTAATTATGTCAGCTGAGAGAGACAGGAAAGAATGAAGAAGGTATATATATAGAGAGGAATAGTGGTTGGGAGGTAGTGAATTAATGCCGTCAAAATAAGGTAGGTCAGGAAATAGAGGAATACAGCTGTCAGGTGATTTCTGTTTATCCAAATGCTTAATTATACTTAATTGCTGATTTGCGTCATATCATATCAAAGTCTCCGCCATTCCCTCCCTCCAACATGGAATTAATATACCACACTTTATGTCTCACTTTGTGTCCCGCTTTTAATTTTATTTAATTTTTTATGTAATTTTTTTTTTCATTTTCAACTTTATATGCTTTAGTTTAATTTTGTGATTATTAATTAGGATTTATTCCATCAATTTAGGGTATATAATTATTTTTTATCATTTAATTTCACTTTTATTAACTAATAATAGATTGATAAATTCAAAGTCATGGTATATACTTTTTAAAAAAATTTATTTTTTGAAATAAAACTTCAATATAATTCATAGTATTATAATAAATTTTATTTTTATAAAAAATATTTTTAAAATAATAGATATAAGCATGAGACATAGTGACACACATAAAATTGTGGGACACTGGATCTCATCTCCCCTCCACATACTCAACAATTATACCATCGTCTAATATAGGGCTATAAAATCAGGTTGCAGGTATCGGGTATACCCTCACCCGCCCCGATACTCGCGCGAATATCGGGTACCCGATACCCGCAAATTTAAAGAGGAGGGTCAGGTGCGGGTAGCATATTCTCAAAAATCGCGGGTAGAGGGTACATGCGGGTATACCCGAGGGTACCCGCAATATAATATTTAAAAATTAAAATTAAATAATTTTATTTAGGAATTTTAGGAATTAAAATTCCCAAAACCTCCAAGCCCTAATCATTTTCGTTCGTCTCTCTCTCTCTCTCATCTAATTTTATTTAGGAATTTTAGGAATAATTTTGATTGTTGTGCTTGTTTGTCACCTGTTTATTTATTATTTATTCGTCACAGGTTTTATGGATAATCGATGAAATAGAAATGATATTTTCAATTTTTTTATGAAATGCGGGACAAAATACCCTCTCGCGGGATAAAATACCCTTCAGCGGGACCAAAAACCCGCAAAATTACAATTAAAAAAAAAATTACGGGACTGTGAGGGTATACCCACTGCAGGTATTCAGGTACCTGCAGTATGCAGGAGGGTCGGGTAAGAGTGGGGATTTCGACGAATTTTGTCCCGCGGGTACCCGAATTTACAGCCCTAGTCTAATCCAACTTAGCTCACCTCAATACTGTCTTACCCAATTAACTTACTTCATTTATCAATATCATGCTCAACCACAATCAATAATCCCAATGTCAAATTCTTTCTCCACAATTAATACATTCAACAATCTTTACCAAAAAAAATCCTGCATAATTTTAGGGGAGGAGGGAATAGTATTTATTTAGTTAAAAAAAATATATTTAGTTATATCAAATAAAGTTAATTAGAGATTAGATATAACTATATATTACTTACTATAATATATAAATTTAAATTGTATCTATCTAATAATTTTATATATATTTTAAGTAAAAGTATTTAACGAGTTAATTAAATAAGTTGAATATTATATATTAAGCTCAAGCTTGATTAATTTAGCTAATAGCATCCATATATATGGGTCTTACATAAACTCCAACACGTTTAAAGTTAGTGGAATTGTTATTGATGTGCACATGGGTTTGATCTTTGTCGGAGCTGATTGAAGTTTTGATGGGATAAGATTTAATCGACTATAAAGTTCGGTGCACCTAATAGTTATCCATAGCCATGAAAATGCGATACTAAGACTATATGCCGACCTAATGGATGGTAGATTGAAAAACAAAAAAATGTAGCTAAAAATTGTGAGATCGATTTTTTTAGAAAATAAAGTGTTATTACATTAGAAGTTGTGACCTAATACCTTATTTAGATCAGATTGACGCCAACATGAGTCGTGGTCATTGTTTCCCCCTTATGGGTTCGTAGCAATTACGAAAAATATTAGGCTGCGTTTATTTTGATGAATAAATTTATTCATAGAAAATGATAGATAACACAAATTTATGTCTTTAAATGTCTTCTTCCTTTTCTAATATTTGACACAAAAGATATGCTCACCATTTTTGTTTTCTTATTTTCACTTCAAAGATGAATCCCTTCATTTTTGGTGTGATAATATTATCCATCCTTGAAGTTAAAATAAGGAAAAAAAAAATGATGAACATCTCTTTTGTGTCAAATATTGAAAAAGAAATGAGACATTTATATTATTCAATATTTTTCATGAATAAATTTATCCATAAAAGTAAACGCAGCCATACTCTCTAACTAGCTATAGTATTGGAGCATGTACCCTCATGAAATTTGAAGAAGTTAGTTCCAACTACAAAAGATACTACCATCTATCAATTGTGAGCATGTGATAATGTGTCTATTAATGATACGACACGCCATACTAATTATTCTCCCATTCTCATAGAAATAATTTAATATTATTTCTCTTTTGTTTGTCCTGAAAAATTATACTCTTGCTCTCTTAGTATGTGATTTAAATTTTCTTTTTTCATATATATACACATTCATAGCTAAATCAAATTTAAAATTATAAAATATTATTTTTTTTATAAGTAAATAAGAGAATAATATGATATTTGAATGTCCCTTCACTAATACATTAAGTGCTCGTTTATGCGATATGGGATAAGGTGTGATATGTTTGACTGAGATGTCTTTTAGTAATATCATATTTGGTAGAATGTATTAAAATATCTATAAAATATAAAGGGTGTTCTTAGCACATTTTTTTAGTATTAATAATCGTAAAAGGGCGTGTTCTCCTTGATGGAAAATATATATTTATTATTTTTTCACTTTTTCACATATTATGAATATATTTCCCTAAGCAGCATGGAAGAAATTAAAATCCAAGCATCCATTTTTTCATCTTTTTACTCTAATCATGATAATATTACCTTGAGCATTTGTGTAATAATATTTTCACCATAGAGAATATGAGATAAAAAAGTGTGGAATGATAAAATTTTCTATATTTTCTGATTATCTTATCTTCTTATAATATACTCCCTCCGTCCCAGCTTAAATGTCCTGTTTCTTTTCGGCACGGAGATTAAGAAATGTGTATAAAATAGATAAAGTGGGTTGGTGGAAATTATTTAAATATTAAGTATAGAGAGAGAGTGTATAGCCAAAAAAGGAAACAAGACATTTCAAGTGGGACAACCCAAAAAGGAAAGCAGGACATTTCAGCTGGGACAGAGGGAGTATTTGCAATTAAAGAGAAAGCACCATAAAGAGCTAAAAATAACTATAAACCCAAATATGAACCCTAATATTAATATCAACCATAAAATAAAACTTAATTATTAACAACTATAAACTATTTTCAACCCCGAATCATGAGCATGATATATATTAGAGGAAAATATCATCGGGAAGTATATCCAACTTTTATGAGAAACACTATATGGAGAAGGGGAAAAAAAACAATATATGGAGATACACTGATATATGCATAATTTAGTTGGATATACTTTAACGAGGCATCGCCAAAATCCCGATAGTTATGGGATTGGAACAAAAACTTCTGAATAATATAATTAGGAAATTAATATGAAAAAAAGAAATAAGCCAAATGAGTTAGCACTTACATATATTATTCGTAATGTAGCCTAGCAAATCGCAAGTTCAATGCTTGGCTTAATTACTTATTATCAAAGTAAGGAAATCATAGAATGTAACTCAACATACAAAGATGGGGAAAAACCATAATGAATGTGCAAACTTCAGCTATAGTAACTGAGTTAATAATACGTGTAGCTGCTTCAAATTTACAATTTATGTACAACACTCTCTACATTGCTTAGCTTAGTTGAATCCGAAGGGCTACTTCAAAAATATGCAGTTGGATGGAAATACCTATGAATTAGACAAACAATTAAACAAGTAGAAAAACAACAAAATATACACCACCATCTTTATAATGTAAGAAGCTAGCTAGAGGCATTTTAAGGCTTCTTCTTGTCAAACCAAGCAAGGATCTTTTTCCTATACACCACCATCTTTATAATGTAAGAAGCTAGCTAGAGGCATTTTAAGGCTTCTTCTTGTCAAACCAAGCAAGGATCTTTTTCCCATAAAGATTGCTTTGCATGGATGCTGCATTAACTTGGATCAATTTCACCAAAGAATCAAAGACTCTTCCCTGTGTAAATTAGGAACAAACGAGACATATGCATTACGAAAACCCCGTGTATTAAGGCTGAACAGTTCACATCCATTGAAAATATTGGAAGGCGTTTATGCTGATATCTATTCAAATTTCAACTTCAAGAAATCCCAGTAAAATTGGTACATTCAAGTCATTAGGCAATGGCAAATAGAAATTCATGATAGCTTCTCTCGCTAAGACCTTAAACAAGGGCATATCTGGTTATCCAGCTATAGTTACTTGACCAATTATATATCCAGCCACAATGAAATTAATAGGATTTTCCTATAAAATATTCTGGCTAGGGTCATCAAGGATACTACTTTTTATTTAAGCATGCAATATCTTTATCTATTTATGTGTTACTTGTATTGTTAAGGGGCGTTTACTAAATACTCCCTCCGTCCACCAAATGAGTACTCATTTCCTTTTTTAGTAAGTGTACCTCACACAGCCCACTCACAATAAAAATGGGCCTTTTTATTCCACTTACACACACTTAATCAATTCTTAAAACTCGTGTCACTCCCAAATGGGTACTCATTTCATGGACGGAGGGAGTAGATTAAAATAGTACTATATGCTAATCTATTGTTTATTAAGATGGATTAGAAACTATGATAATCTATTGTTTATTAAGATAGATTAGAAACCTGAGATATCCTAAGGCCCTTGATAATTTCTAGAATTTGGGATAACTTGCTGGAGTCATATCCAATTGAAAGGGGTAGGATTGGAGACATCCTAATAATTATGATAAAGATACTCAACAATGTATATTGTGAATCCTGAATAGTAAACACCCTCCTTAGAGTAGTAATATGTTGATCTCCGAGGCCCGAGTAATTTTAGTGCTATAGAGCACAAATAAATGTTATTGGGGATGAAGATGAACTCATGCACAATTTAAGGACTAGCAGAGTGAATGGTTCCAAGATACGAAACTATAGAAACCTAAAGCAAAAAAAACATTGAAACGCAAAGTGGGATATCTCACCTTTGTTGCCGACAATGCATTTTGAATGACAAAATTTCCAAAGGGATCTACTAAAAGCATCGAGGCATTTGGGCTTCTCAGCAGTTCCAAGACAATAGTTGCAGAAACCACTTCTCCCGATTGTAAGAGCTTCTCCACTACATTGCTGGCATACTTGTTGCAGGAAAGAGACACAAAACAGCCTTGGAACTGTCTCAGAAGATATATCGTGACTTTTTGCATCTTCATCCCGAGAAGATGTTGCACCACATAGTTTCTACATGTCAAAAGAATGAACAATAAAATGATTCAATAATGCTGCAGATATTAGTTGAGCCTCAATGAAATAAATCAGATAGGTTTGGAATCATACCCATAAGGATCTTCAGCAAGCTGCACAGCATTCTCTATTATCTCACTTACTAATCTTTCTCTTGTTTCTCCACGAGAATTTTCCACGCATGATTGTATCACACAACATCCACTTTTATTAGTTGCAATTCTAAAGCAGTTTTCTGCAATCACTTTCAGAAGGTGCTGCCATTTAAAATTCAATATTAGATATATGATTGAGCCGCACAGTGACATAATAATAGATCAATAAAATATCCACCATTTCTAGGTCTATCTAAAAAAACACTACAATTCCCAGGGAAGATTCATTACTGTATGCTGAGAAGCACGAAAAAAAAAAAAAGATAACAACAAAAACAAGATTCAAGTTGTTTCACACGAGGACATATAGGAATGGGAAGTTTTCTTTACAAAATAAATAAAATCCGATTATGGACCAAGTTACATGGAATTGCATTCCACCTCTAAGTTCGGTCATAGTTTACTGATTGATCTGAGAGACCATAATGCGAAGTCAGTTGGGAAATGGTAGGAGTAGGAAATTAGGTATTGAATGATATTTTGTGTGTGAAATGAAGGACTTTACTTTTACTGTATAGCTAGATTAAAGTAAGGCCTAAAAGCACCCTACATTAGACATTCAAGAGTTCTAAGATAAAGCTCCAGATGGTCGAGTATATAATAAGAAAAGTTGTCGTGACATTCGCAATGCTTTGCGTGTTTAACATGACAAAAGTTTCCTAGAAGCATCAGTCTACCACAAGCTTTAGCACAAACAAGCACGAGCCTCGTTTATATAAGACCATCACTATTGACCACTAAAACATCAAAACGAGTAATTAAATCTTCAACTTCTCCCCTGTATAAAGGCTGCTTAGACCAATACTAGTTCATATATAGGATACAACATTGATCCCAAGAATTGGCAAGTTATTAACCCTATGTACTTTGTAATCAGAACCAAAGGATAGAATCCCTAAAACTTAACAGGAAATGAGACAACTAGACAATTACTAGTACTCAAACAATTAACTGAGGAGCATTTGAACACATAGAATCTTCAAGTAAACACAATAATTGAACAAGTCAAACCAAGTAATCCCATGCATAATGGGCCAAATTGTACATGACAATCAATAGTTCAAAGTAAATTAATATTTTCTTTGTCTACTACCTTTGTATATTCCCCAGGAAAACGCTTAACACAGAAGTGTATGATATGTTGACCATTGCAGTCGGTGGCTAAGACAAAGGCATCAGGAATTAAAGAAGCCACAACTAATGATATTTGCTGAGGCGTATTCAGCTTCTCCAACAACTTCTGTATTGCTTTAGCCCTGTATATGAATCACCCACATCACAACTTTATAAATTAATATGCAAATTATTACAAACAAACAAACAAAAAAGTCATTTTGTTCATACCCAGAAGGGTTGAGACAAATTGAAGTGAGAACTCTGGTGAGGGCCATGATGATCCTAGTCCTCTGATCCTCATTGCACACCGCGAAAAGCTTATGCACAAATTGGCTACCAAACTGATTTCTCAACAAATCATCACAAGACTCCATAACTTCCAACACAATCATCTCGATTTCATTATCACTCATCCCCACCTCCAATTTCAAAATCAAGACGCTGCTCCAAACTAGGTCTTTGGCCAAGGACACAATTTTCCCAATCATGTTTTCAATAGTTAGATGGTGCGCCAACTTATACAACTGCTGATCAGTATACAAAGAATTTGCAAAAGAATTATTCTTTCGAGTAAAAGGTACAACCGGAACGTTGTACCTTCGGGATTCCTTGCCATGCAAGATATGGTAGTCAAAATCATCGGAGTTGTTAGCATCACAAAAATCCAGTCTTTGATAACAGTTTATCAATTGATTATGAATATGACCACCTGCATGAACGTATGGGCCCCCACCCGAGAAACTGGAGCCCACATTGATATTCTGGCGGGCCCCAGGGAGGCCGAGAGGCCCATTGACGCTGGAAGCCTGAGCCCAATTTAAAGCCTGCTGCTGCTGGCTTCCCCCGTAAGCCATTGGTGGCGGAATTGATGCTGCTCCGCCTACGTCGACGGCGGCGGGATGGCCGTGGAACGACGCCTCCTGGGACCGGAATCGGACATTGGTGGCGAGGTTGAGCCTGGAAAAGGCTGATTCGATTGTTTGGTCGGACTCGGTGATCAGAGGGGTTTGGCGATGGTTTGCGGCGGGGAAAAAGCGGTACGCCTCCGGGGTGAAGAAATCCTCAGGCGGTTGGAAGGGCGAAGAGCATAGATTTTCAAAGATATGTGGCTCCATCGCCGTTTTGCGAGTGTGTGTGTGTTTTTGGGTTGAAGATTTTGTAGGGAGGGGTTTACTCAGGGGTTTTATTTATAGGGGAGGGAGGGTAGGGACACTCCTTTTACCTTCTCTTTATTTTTTTCATTTTTTTTATATATACATCTATCTTCTTCTGCTTCGATTTCTTTTGGAACTTCCTTAGTTTAATGAGTATTTTGTGAAATTATAGTACTAATTTAATATTTTTATCACGAAACGAATAAAAATATTCCAAAATTCAATAATCGGCCACGATTCTGCTTCATAATTTATCATCTCACATTCTCGCTACATCTCATAGTTATCAACAACTACCCCAATCACACTCTACTAGTCTCTTCAATATTTAATTAATTTTTTTCTCTCTTCCATATCATTATATCCATCCTATCCAACCACATTTATATTGAATATATCGTTTATCGATTACCACTCCAATCACTCAATCACAATATTTTATACAATTATTTTGTTATCATTTTTAATCATAATATTTTAAATTGTATTAAATACTAATTAAGATAATATTAATAAATTAAGAGAGAATGATGAAGTTTTAATAGTGAAAATTGATGTTATATATACAGAAAATAATATAGTTATATTATATGTACAACTATAACAAGATGAGTGTCTATTTACATAGAATAGATGTTTTTAATTTTTTTATTTTGATATAATATACCAAATATATTAAACAGTTAACTTAATATCAATATAAAAATTTATAAACTAATAACAAATTGACACTTATCATAAAAGAAGTGGAGAAACTTTGTGGTCTATTGAGGATGGGTCGTCGACCATGGTTGGTTGAGGAGACGGATTTTCTTTTTTTGTTAATTAATTGATGAGGTGGTGGTCGAGCATTCATCAAACTAGTATTTGCACGAAAAATATTTTTATATTTTATTATATCTAAAATTGATTATTTGATTATTATATAAAAATTCTAAATATAATTAAAAATACTATAATTTAAGATAAATATATTTTAGTTTAATATAAAAATAATAGAGAATAATTCATATTAATAAAAAATGATATTTTAAAAAATGAAAACAATATAAGCTAAAAGATAATTGAAAAAATTAATAGATTTATTCAAAAAAAAAGAGGAGAGAAAAGAGAGAATTTTCTTAAGTCTTAATCTTTAAATAAATATAATTTTTATATTTTAAATTCAATATTTACATAACATATATCAAATTAAAGCTCTTGTCATGATCTTTAATTTGATATGCACATCAAATATTTTATAATTAGTCGAATTTCACAATTTAAAAAAAAAAAATAGAAAAATAAGAAGTTAAAGAAAAGGAAAAAAAAAAAAGATGTATAGCTTATATATAAACCTTCAATTTTATTCTAACTACAAAATTGTCACTCAATTTTGAAATTGAAAACTCCTTTTTAATATAGTATAGTTGGTCATTGTTATTTGTAGTCTAAAAACATGTAGTATATTTTATTTTTAAATATTACTCTATAATAAATTTATTAAAATATATTTTCATTTTTTCAATTTAGTCACAATTTTATCACATATATCACCAATCAAAAAAAGAATTATCTCTATGATCGTAACATTACAATAAAAATAGATTTATTTCTCCACTCATTTACTTAATATATTTATCAAAACTCGTGTCAAAATTTGGTATACATATTCTTTCTTAACAGAGGAGTATTATTTTAAAAAATTTAAAAACGAAACAACAATAGATGCTCCTCAATATTAAAATATTTATGTTTAAATCCAAATTAACGTCAGACTAACCAGTAAACTTATGAACAATACAAAAATTTAGTTCTGGTATTTAAATGGTACTTTTCAAGATATTTTCGTTAAAGGGTCAATTATTCGATTGTTAAAATGTAATTTCTCCTTACTTATTTGAGTATTAAAAAGTGACTTTTCTAAGTATATATCTTGAAGTTTAAGCGCAAGCCGAGTAGCACGAAGTTACTTACCCACCAAAAAAGCAAAAAAACTTTATAATATAATATTCAAATCGCAGAAATATTATTATTATTATTATTATTATTATTATTATTATTATTATTATTATTATTATTATTATTATTCAAAATAATAATTTGTAAAATATGTGCCTACCTAAGATTGTTTGTGACGAAGGAACAAAAGTATTACAATTTTACATTTAAGATATGTTTATTTTAAGTGATAGGATAAAGGGTTAATTGACTATAAATTCATACATTATATATAGTCAAATTTTGGTTTTTCTCATAAATTATACTCCTTCCGTCCACTAATTCAAAGCCTACTAGCCTTTTTAGTCTGTCCACCAATTCAAGACCTATCTATTTTTAGTAACTTTTTATTTATTTTTTAATTGGCGGGTCTCAATAAACAATATGCTTTTTATCCACTCAACTAATTAACAATACACTTTGTGGGTTCCTTTCTCCACTCAACTAATAAAAATATATTTTTTCTTAAAATTCGTGTTTTGCCTCCTAGACCTTGAATTAGTGGATGAATGGAGTAATTTAAAAAAAAAAAAAACTATCTTATTTGCTGCATTATCATTGATACCTTCAAGTCGCCGTGCGGCTTTCAGTTGTGGCCCATTGAATTTCTTTTTATTTTTTAATTTAAAAAAATCAAAACGTCACATCAATTTTAATTTTACCACATAAGCTTTGATTTGGAAAAAAAATGTAATTTATGGAAAATTCGAACAAACATTAATTTCATAATGTATGGGAAAAAAACCAAATTAAATTTAACTATAATGTTAATTTTTAATTTGTACCAAAATAAATAATGCTAGTTATGTAAAATTTTCCAACGACTGAACAAGAAATTGAAGGATTCTTCTCAAACTGCCTTAATCCCCAAATCTTCCGATATACTTTTAAAAACTAAATTGAATCTTCCGATACAGTTTTAGAAATAAAATTGAGTCAAAGTTGACGAAGCTTTTGACACTCAACCTCCAATAAAAGTTAAACCATTCAGTTACAGGTTTCTAATTGTAGTTAAATTCAAAGATTACCTCTCCTCAAAAAAAAAATTCAAAGATTACCTTTAATTAAGTTGGTCAATACCGTGTCTTCTCCAAATGACAGTCCAACTTATAATTCGTTTTTTCTTCTTCAAACCGTGTCCAGAGTGATACCCACATATGATATATATGCATGCTATCATGAATAATACTCCCTCCGTCCCATAATAAGTGGCCACATTCTTTTCGGCACGGAGATTAAGAAATTGAGTGTTATATGTTTTAATAGAGTGTGGCCTACAATTGTTGACCAAATTAGTGAGTAATTGTTGACTTAATTAAAGTAATTTTGGCATTTGTAGAAAGTGGCCTACAATTGTTGACCAAATTAGTGAGTAATTGTTGACTTAATTAAAGTAAACTTTTGCCATTTTTAGAAAGTAGCCACTTATAGTGGGACAGACGAAAAAGGAAATGTGGCCACTTATTATGGGACGGAGGGAGTATTTAGTATTTTTCTTTCATCAGTATGAATCATGATCATAACTAATTTTGTTTTATTTAAAATCATTGATTTTATAAAAATAGTATCATCTCTGTTTTTTTTATATTGTCTAAATTAAAAGGCAATGTGGAAAATGGAAATTAAGTTGCATGCAATTGTATGGAAATTATAAAATTATTTCATGCATACATTACTCTCCAATGCCAGTGGCAGTATGAGTGACGTGGACGCGGCGGCTGGTAATTTCGACCATCTCTTCCATCCTAATTTCCGCGCAGCTGCTCACATTTATTTTATTCCCAATTCGACCCATATTTGTTTGTGTGAATATCAATTATTGTCGAAAAGGTACCTATTGTTGGAAACGAGTAATAAATAAGTATTCTTTTCGGTTGGTTCACGTAACATCTTCTTAATTTTTTAATTTAATTCGTACACAAAATATCTAATTATTTAATTTTTAATTTTTAATTTTATTAACCCATATCCTTAAAATCACCACATTTTTATACATATTGTTATTAATAAATGCAAGTCTAGTTTGGATCCACATGTATAATAAGAGTGAACTCATAAAGATTTTTGTCTAAGTCCGATTACCACACTTGAATAAATTAATTAATATTAAGGCACATTCCAAGCATTTCAAACAATATTTTCAATTGACACTACTTTCTTGTTTAATAGAGAAAGACTTTAATTTATTTTTTCCCAGTTCAATAAATTGGCACAAAAAATATTTTATAAAAGTACCAATTATTCTAAATAAAAAAAAATGAAAAAAAAAATTAGTGATTCCAAAAAAATAAAAATTTCGCCGCTTACAAGATTCGAAGTTTGGATCACTAGTTCAAAGTGATAAATCCATTATAAATTTTTATTTTTTAAAAAACTTTTATCACGAAAAATATATATTTTTAATAAAAGTGACTATTGTTTTAAATAAGAATGTCCGTTGTTTTCAAAAAAAGAAAAAAGAATGTCTTAGGGTAATTCAATTATTGACTTAGTGCCTCACTGCCTCTTTCCTTAATTATTTGTCTTTCTCCGAGCCAAAGTTAGATGTGCTATAAACAGCACAATTGATCTAATGAAAGACCTTTAGAAATGGAGTATAAAAGTATTGGATAATTTATAATGTGACCGCGATGCAGTAATTAATGGGATTTCTGTTCACATATATATTAAATTACATGACTTTAAGAGGGTGTTTGGCTAAGCTTATTTTAAAGATCTTATAAGCTCTTGAAGCTTATAAGATGTTTTAAGAGCTTATAAGATGTAATTTTTAAGAGCTTATAAGTTGTTGAAGTGTTTAGATAATTGAGCTTATAAGCTAGAGAGATAATTTTTTGTTAGAGAGAGAAAATCGAAGAAAAATGAACTTAAATGATATATAATGAAAATAATAAATTATAGTTGAAAAATAATTGTTGCATATGAGATTATAAAAAAATAAGTTGGGGTAAAGGAACTTATTTTTTGGGGAGCTTAAGCTCTTGAAGCTTATTTTTGGAACTTATAAGTTGTTTGGGAGCTTATTTTACCAAACACTTTAAAAGAGCTTATAAGCTCAGCCAAAGGCGGCCAAAGAAACTTAAGTGACCTTGATACCTTTTTACCATATTTTGACATTTGACATCTTTCTACTCGTGTGTTAAAATTTTATTTTAAACATATTTTACAAGTATAATTTTTATAAAATTTTATTATACTTCTTATTGATTCCCCCCCCCCCTTAAATAGAGCTTAATTTTGTTATATTTTCACAAGAAAATTAAACCTCTCTTTTTCCTAATAATACTTTATTTTCCCTGTTTTTTTTCATTTTATAGTCTAATCTGTAAATTTTATTTATTTTTAGTATGAATATTGCAAAGTAAAAAAAAGTTACTGTATTTTTAAATATAACATAAAATTATTATACACAATAGATAATTAAAAAGAAAACATATGTTAGGTTTTCGGTGTCAATATTAATGGAAAACAGATTATATTAAGTTGTGGGTTGTGTATAAGGATGAAAGAGAAATGAATATTTTATTAAAAAGTTAAATTAGATTGGGTTAGATGAGGGTTTTTCCCGTGAAAAAAAAAAGATGAGGGTCGCGACTTTGAATAGTCTTAGCACTTTATCACGCGGCTCTAAGATAAGTCTGGTAGAAAATAAAATACATTTATGCCAATTTATTGAATGATAAAAAGTAAAAAGCTCTATGTTTGTTTGTCAATGAAGTAATATTAATTGATAATGTCCTAGGAAAATAATTCATAGAAAATTGATTCTTAATGGTTTAAATAAAAATAAAAATGGGTCTTAACAAACTCCTTATCATGTGTTTGAAAATACCAATAAATTAAAACTGTTAATTAAGCTTATGGGTTTGTATTCATTAATTAAATTAATCAACTAATAATACAATAATCAAATTAACATGAACAAAATAATCATAATCACTTTTATAGTAACAACAATGTATTGTTAAGATACGTATCACATGACTCATAATTCTAAAATCAAACTAAGATTAGTTTAATAATAATAATAATGCAAAACACTACTTAATAAAAATTAGTATGTGTTTCAATCAAACAATATTTAAACACCCCTAACTATGTAAAAATCCTAAGAATTGAGAAAAATACATATAAGAAAATTAGTTAGAGAATCCTGAGGAGTTACACTACTTTTCTTAGGGTTAAACACAGCCTCTAATTTTCTCACTATAGCCCCTTATTTAAAAAAATAATAAAAACAATTATGATTGTACTATTATACCCTTACAGCTTCTATTTTAAATCAGTAATAATATAAATAAATAAGAATGTACCATTATATCCTTAAAATCCCTATTTTTTTTTATAATAAATTAAACTCTAAAAAAATGATTGATCTATATAGCTCCTCCGTTAACCACTGTTATCTGCAAAACTTTTTGAGTTAATATATAAAACTATCCACTTTCATATTGTAAAGATAAAAATTGTCCACCAAGATAAAAATAATAAAAACTGTCCACTTTTGGATTGAAAAGACGGAAATACCCTCCTTTAAAAATATTACTCTCTCTCTTTCCAGTACGTCTCCTCTCTCATTTTCTTCTTTCTCTCTCTCCACTCTCTTCTCCCTCACGGCCTTCCCCCTTCTCTCTCTCTCCCTCCCTCCCTCCCTTCGAGCTCAGATCGCTGGCGGAGCGCCGCCGCCTCGGCCTCGTCGCCTTCGCCATCTCCTGCTTCGCCCTCCGCCGCGAAGCGCCGCAGTCCCCGGCCTCGTCGCCTCCGCCATCTCTCTCTCTCTCTCTCTTTCTCTCTCTCGCCACAGCGCTCCACCCAATCCCTACAGCCACCGTAGAGCCCTCCACCACCGAGGCTAGCCGTGACAACCACCACCACGGAACCCCCCAAAACTCAGCCCCTCGCGCCGCCTAGGGTTTCATTCCCTTATAGCGGCACCGCCTCTGCTCACCTTCCGGCCGAACAATGCAGCGCCAGCAGACATCCCCAGCCACGGCAACTTTCGGCGAGCCTTCTCCCCAGGCAAAATCGCCGGTCAAAAAAAAGAAGGAGCGCGAACGCGACGCCACTGCTCTCTGCCTCCACACGATCTGCACCGCCAGACGCGGCGGCGTCTTCGATTCTCCTCCGATACCGAGTTCTGCAGCCCCGATGAATTCGAAGATGCTTAAATCTGTGTACTGTGTTGTAGATCTATAATCTCTCTCCTTATTTCGCTCTCTCTCTCTCCTTGTAAAAGTAGATCTGGAATTTTGTTTGTGACTATTGCAAATCTGCTTGAACTTTTGTTTGTGAATTTTGTTGGCTGTTTGTAGAAGATTTGGTGTGAGGAGGGTGATTAGTCAAATTAATATTCTTGGTTTGATGTTTGGAGATTTTGTTGGTTTGATGTTTTTGATTATTATGTACGAAGAACTTTGTATGTATGAAGAACTTTTTGATTAGTTTTTGTTAGTATGTACGAAGATTTTTTGTATGAGATGAAAAAACTTTTGTGTTAAGAACTTGATCCTCAGCAGCATAGCTTTTGTGTTAAGAACTTTTGTATTTTGGTGTTGTACAATAATTTGATCGAACTGTATGATTATTTTTTTAATGTTCTTAAATTCACAATCAAATTTATGAATTCACAACTTAATATTTTTGAATTCACGATCACATCTATAAATTCACAATTTAATATTTTTGAATTCACAACTAGATCTATGAATTCACAACTTAATGTTCTTGAATTTTCAAATAACTTGATAAATTCACAATTTAATATTCTTAAATTCACAACTAAAATTCGAATTCGCAAAAAAAAAAATTCTAGTTTTAATTGTCAATTCAAACTTTAAAAACTTAATTTCACAACTACTTGAATTCACAAGCAAAATAAATTCTGATTGTGAATTAAATTTTGGTTGTGAATTCACACTCAGTCGAATTCACAACAAAAAAATTCTGATTGTGAATTAAATTTTTGTTGTGAATTTGATTAGTTGTGAATTCACAATCAAAAAATTCTTATTGTGAATTAAATTTAGGTTGTGAATTCGACTGGTTGTGAATTCACAACCAAAAAAATCTGGCTGTGAATTAAATTTTCGTTGTGAATTCGACTGGTTTTGAATTCACAACCAAAAAATTCTTATTGTGAATTAAATTTAGGTTGTGAATTCACAACCAAAAAAATCTGGTTGTGAATTAAATTTTGATTGTGAATTCGACTGGTTGTGAATTCACAAACAAAAAATTCTGATTGTGAATTCGATTGGTTGTGAATTGCGGGATTTTTTAAAGGGGTGATGTAAAGTGGACATTTTTTTAATTTTTAATGTGAAGGGTATTTTGGTAACAGTGGACATTTTTTAAGTTTTTTATTTTAGTGGACATTTTTTATCTTTACAATATGAAAGTGGCCATTTTAAAAATCCACTCAAACTTTTTTTTTTTTTTTAATTTGAAGTGTGAAGAAGATGGAATATGATAGCCACTTTGAATCGAAACTATTGATATCTGCAATTCTTTTTTTATTTTTAATTTGAAGTGTGAAGAAGGTGGAATACGAAGCTCTTTTTCTTAACAAGTTGCCGGATAATGCTTTCAACTGCTGGACTTTGTCTGGTGTTGCCGAGGCATACGAATAGCACAGAAAATGATCTTAAATGTTCTTCTCACCTACACGTTGTCGTATGAGGCAGTCGACAGCTTCAGAGCCATTGATGCGATTCTCGTAAGTTTTATAGATATTTTGGATGTTAAGTTAAATTAATATTTGATAGAAATGGTTGGAATTTGGGGGATGGGTGAAGCATTTTCATGTCTGGTGACGAGTGAAGAAGATGAAGGTTCTTGAAGATGAAGATCCTTCTCACATCAAATATATATATTTTGCAAATTTTAGTGATTAGCGGAGGGGCTATACACATCTTTCATATTTTTTGAGTTTAATTCATTATAAGAAATTAGGGGTTATAACTTACAAGGATGTAATAGTACATTTATATTTATTTATATTATTATTTTAAATTCACTACAAGAATTCAGCTTATAGACAACACAATATAAATGACATATTTCAAAACCTGTTATAGATGACGGTTTCAAAAACGTGTTGTTTATATGGGCGGCAATAGACGACAATCACAAAAAAGCGTCATCTATTAAGGAATAGATGACGCTTCCAAAGACATGTTGTCTATAATAGCGGTGACGACGCTCATAATTAAGAAACCGTCATCTATTGAAACATAGATGACATCTTTTTGAGGCTGTCGTCCGCCCAATATAGATTACCCGCTTACAACAGCGTCATCTATTAATGTATTAAACAACAATGCAACATCACGTCGTCTATTCATCTCTTCTTCTTTTCTTTTTTTTTTTCTTGTACGCAGCGTTATTTCTCTCCCTCCCTCTCTCTGCGTTAACTCTCGCTCCATTGTCTCTCCCTCTCTCGTCCGGTGACGTCGCTGGTTCTCGCCGTC
Source organism: Salvia miltiorrhiza (assembly GCF_028751815.1). NCBI lineage: Eukaryota > Viridiplantae > Streptophyta > Magnoliopsida > Lamiales > Lamiaceae > Salvia > Salvia miltiorrhiza. Next base: position 59,753,434 of record NC_080388.1, read on the forward strand.
TCTGGAGCAACGAAACCGGCGCCTCTTCTTCCTCCTCCTCTCCTTCCCTATTTCTTCCCAAAATAAAATCCCCAATTTCTAGGGCTTTTGGTGAAATTTCTGAGTAAAATGGAGGCTGTGAATAAAATTACCCATTTTCTTATTTTAGATATTTTATTACTTTTCTTGTTTGATAAAAATTCAATCAAACACATGAATTTAATTTTTTTAAATTATACTAATATTACTTCTGATATCAAGAACAAAATTTATGCCAAACAAACAAGAGTAAACTGCAATATAGTTTGGATGCAAGATAGCTCTCCTTGAGCTCATTCAAAATAAAGGAATTAATTAATTACATCAAGAGATTTTGATATGCACTACCAGTTACACATACAACAAGTCAACACATCTTACAAAGTATACTAATCAAATCATATATAAAATTTACATAAACTAGTTGACGAAGAAAACACTGTAGTGTATAATAATAGAATGCATGAATCGGCAATTAATTAATATACATATATGTAATCTGGTGTTAGAGTTGAAGTTATTGGTTTAATTATTGAGGTAAGAAATGAAACCCATGAAAGCGTGGTGTGATGAGGAGAGTGCGGCGTAAAATGAGATAGAAAAGGAAAGCTGTGTAAGAAGCTGCTACCAAACACACCAGCGTTCCATACATGAAGCCATGAACTTGTGATATGAAAAAGTCCACCAATACATATCCATTTATGGCTATCACGATTCCAGCCACGCACCATGATATCCTCTGCCATTCAAAACAAATTAATTCAAAATCTCAAATAATTATTAGTGTAAAATGTATTAGCTTACCTCAATAGTAGTTCCAACAACAAAGCTCCCCATAATGTGCTCATCGGAGACTAAATGCAGCAGCGGAATGACGGCAAACGGAATCTGCAAGGCCTGAAGCACATTGAGCCATTCATTGAGCTCATCAAACAGCTCCTCCGATCTATTGAACAGCACCGCCACGAGCACCGTGGGCAGGATGGCGCAGCTCCTGGTGATCACCGATCTCAGCCACTTCTTGATGGGGAGGTCCAGGAAGCCGCCCATGATGAACTGGCCGGCGTAGGTGCCCGTGATGGTGCTGCTCTGCCCAGCCGCCAGCAGCCCTATCCCCCAAATGTAGAGGATGGGCAGCAGGCCGCCGCCGTATCTGCGCTCCAGATAATCGCCGGCGTTGACGAGGCCGAGATTGTGGGCCAGCGGGGTCCCGTAGAAGCCCTTGGCGAAGACGGCCGTGACAAAGAGGTTGATGAAGAAGGAGATGAAGACGGCGACGAATGACTCGATGGTGTAGTAGTTGAGAGCCTCTTGAACTCTCCCTTTCTTCTTTAGGTCGATTTTTCTGGACTGGACTAGGGCGGAGTAGAGGAACACGTTGTATGGAGTTATCACGCACCCTATCACTCCCACTGCTTTCGGAATTGTCTCTGCATTAAGCCTAGGTACCAGTATTCCTGCACCACAAACAATCATCTACCTACCAAAATACACAATGAGTGATGACATTTTATAAAAATCAAAATTGGGTGGGAACCGTCTAAGAGTTCTTTGCCGCCGGGTTTTGCATCCACAAACATCCATGCGAAAGAGATGGCCATGCTTGTGATAAGAACTCCGAAAAAGGCTTCCAGCTTTCTGATTCCGTAGTTCTCAAGGAATAAGAAGATGAAACTGTTCAACAAAAAACAGTGTATATGCATGGTCTAGCAAAGATGAATTTACGTTCCATTTGCACTTAAATACATGCAATGAATATTAGAAGAAAACAAACAGACCAATCAGAAGCAGTTATGATGACACCAGCCCAGAGAGGAAAGAAGCCATTGCTGAGAATCTTGATGGCAATGGCGCTGCCGATGACCTCTTGAATATCGGCAGCGATGAGCGCCAGCTCCGCCATGAACCACAGCATGAGGCCGGCCCAAAAAGGATACTCCTGCCTGCAAATCTCGGCGAGGTGGCGGCCGGTGGCGACGCCGAGGCGGAGAGCGAGCAGCTGGATGAGAAGGCCCATGAGCGTGGCCCACAGCAACAACCATAGCAGCGAATAGCCGGCGATGGCGCCGGATTGGAGATCGCCCTCCAGGTTTCCGGGATCGAGGAAGGCAACGCTCATCAGGAACCCGGGACCGGTGAATTTCCAGAGCTTCTTCCACGAGAACGGCGGCACCGCCACGCCGGGGGAGTCGCTGCTCTCGATCTCCACGCTGTGGAGGAGAATGCTTGATTCGTGGGCGACGTGGGGCGGGATCGGTAGCGGCGCGGCGGACGAGGGGAGGAGGGGATTGGAGTCGGCATGGCGGTGGTGGTGGTTGTGGTGGTGGCGGGGAGAGAATGAAGTGGGACTGTTGGGAGAAGAGGTCATCGGATTTATGAGAATCAGATTATTAATTTGCATGTGTTTGTTATTTTTTCGACCAATTTTGCGTTGACCGTGAAAGATGAGGTTGCTGTTTTTTTCTTTTTCTTTTTGACGATATACTTATGTTTAAATATAGGGATTTAAAAAAAAAAAAAGTTTAGGTTTGTTTGTATTCTAAGATTGGATTTTAAAACATTGGTCATAGATATGTTTCATGTTTGGTTACTAAGAATATACTAATAAACTCTCCGCAGCGAACACAAGGTTATTTTGAATTTTTGACAGACAAATCTATCAGCACTTTTGAATAGTAACTTGAGTTTGTTAGTGGATGATAAGTTATGATTTTTGCAAGAGTATCCCAAAAAGATAAAAGTCAAAATTTGCAAGGGTGTAGCTTTTTGAACTGGTTTCTGATTTCACCACCCATTATATGGTTTAATTTTTTTATCAAAGGATACAACATTTCATATGAATTCTGATCGATCCCATTTTTCGGTATTATACATGTGTATTGCTACTAATTTTTCAAGTTTGTTTTTCTATTTCCTGGTGTTTTAGATATATCTTCAAATTATTGATTAGGGTTGATTATTATATTCAATTAAGGTTTAGTATTACTTTTTTTGTTTTTAAATAATTAATTATTAGGTATGTTTATGTCATAATTAGGATTTATAGTTTTCTTTTTAGTTCTTAATTAATAAATACTCCATAGGGAGCGCTCCAATGAGATCCCCTATTTTTAGTGAGATCTTAGATACGATCTCGTGCGTTTATTTTATCAATCCTATGACTGATATTGTACCTAAAGGGCGAATTTTTTTCTCAGGGTTCGAATCTTGAAGGGAACAAAATATTTTAAATTTCGTTATTCATCAGTACATATTGTATTGTTCATCAGTATATATGTCTTATTCATTACCATTTTTTTAAATTTCGTTATTCATCAGTATATACTGCCTTGTTCATAAGTATATGTGTCTTATTCATTAAAAAATAAAAGTCTCACGAAAAATAAGATCTCACTGGAGCACACACCAATACTCCATTAATTAAGTATTGGTTTGGTGTGGTACACATCCGGATTCTTTCTTACTGGGGATGATCCTTCATCTTCTCCTCATTTGATGGATCGCTTCCAAGACAAGTGAAGTGTAATACTAGACGGCCGAGATAAATTGGGTTAAGTATCAAATAAGCCCCTAACATAGTGACCCTTTTCACGTTGGGCTCCATATAGTCGAAGTTGGGCCAACTAAACCCTCAAACTGTCTAATATCGAACAATTGGGCCCTCGCCACTAACGGTAAGTTAACACCGTTAACTATTTTTTTTTATTTTGCAGGTGGTGGTGGGATCCACGCCTTCTTCCTCGCCAAAGTCATCGGAAACTCGCCGGAAACACGCTCTGCGGCGGTTTGAGGCATCTTTAGCCCCCCCTCTCTCTCTCCAAAGCCCGGAACCACCGTGAAAGCCACCCTGACCCCGCATCACCACCTCCGAAAGCCCCCTCTCTCTCTCTCTCTATTTCACGTGTCAGAAATCTATATAGCCAGAATCCCGGCGGTGAACATCTGGCCGTTAGCGTACGGCGAGCCTGCAACTTCCGCCGCCACCGCGGGCTTCGACGCTTCCGAGCTGCACTTTTCCTTCCGCTCATCCATCACCATCTGCGTATACCTGCAATCTGCGCTGCAGAATGCTTTCTCTCCCCTGCAATGTCCAAATCACAGACTTAATCGCGTGGAAGACGGCGGCGCGATTGTGTGGAAGACGGCGGTGCGATTGCTCTCCTCCAAACTATCCATCTCCATCTCCTCCGCCTCTCTCCTACTCCTACAACAATTCTTCGGAGAATTCACCGGAATCGGACTCGATCGCGTCAAATTCCGGCCGAACAACGCCGGAATACCATCCCTACCATCGCCGAATTTTTCGAGAGCCGCCACTATCCCTAACCCCACGGCGCCGAGATCCAGGCTCTTGAGCCCCCTCGGAGACTGAATCTGACTCCTCGGGCTTCCGGCGCAGGGGTGGAAGGGTGGGAGGGGAAGGAGGCGATAAAGGTGGGGCCCACCGCCGATTAAAAAAAGAAAGAAAAAATAATAATACGGACGGCGTTTATCAGCCGTTAGGGCTAGGGGCCCAATTATTCAATTTTTTGGACTACAGGGGTTTAGTTGGCCCAACTTCGACTATAGGGAGCCCAACGTGAAAAGGGCCACTATGATAGGGGCTTAATTGATACTTAACCCAGATAAATTTAACTATGATAACTAAAATCATGATTTTTTTTAATATATACATCCAAGTTATCTAATTTCATTTCCCTCGTTTTAGTTGAGGATTTCAATTTTATACACACTTGATAGTTTTTTTTTATATAAATTTATAATATTAAATAAAGAAATTAAAAGGTCACATCACATGGAACTCGAACTCAAGATCTTTGACCTTAGGCATTAAACTCCTTACTGCTTAGTTAGGGATGTCAATGCAGCCCGAAATCCGTGGGCCGACCCGAATAACCCGACAAAATTAGAGGGTTAGGGTTGAAAAATCGCAACCCGAAAAAATCTCCAGCCCGATTAGCCCGCACCCGACTAACCCGGAACCCGATAGGGCTAGCCCGAAAACCCGATGGGCTGGCCCGGTGGGCTGACGGAATTGTGACTGATGCATCCAGTTACAACTTCTGCTATATTTAGATCTATGATATTTGCTTAAATATATATATGTAGCATCATTAAAAAAAGTGAAATTAATTAGTTAGAATATATGTGTGTGTGTGTGTGCAATCTCATTAAAAAAAGTGAAATTAATTACGGATTTTTTGTAGAAATTGATTATTAGTATCTCACTAGTTAGAAATTAATTATTAGTATCTCATTTTAAAGTGATATCATTTTTTTTTTGTCAATGAGACGTGCATGGCAAATCCACTAATTATTCAGTAATAATCCAGATTGATTCTAGTGCATTGATACATGTTAAATTTTATTACCTCATTTTAATATAATTTTGTTTATGTAATCTTGAATATCTTATATTTTTGCATTTCATGCTTTGCTATATAATTTACTCCATATCTTTAATATCTATGTATATTTTATACATTATACATTAGATCATTAGGAATAATAAAATATAAATGATAATTTTATTTTTACGCCTTTAACTTGATTAGCCCGATGGGCTAGCCCGAAACCCGAAAGTTTAGGGTTAGGGTTGAAGATTTTCAACCCGAAAAAATCTCCAACCCGATTAGCCCGCACCCGACTAACCCGGAACCCGATAGGGCTAGCCCAAAAACCCGATGAGCTGGCCCGATTGACATACTAAGCCTTAGTCAACTCACACAAACTATCTACGCACTTGATAGTTGATAGCTTTTGGGGGACCATCGGTCCATCACTACGTACCGTCCACAATTCTTTCTTGGCATAGGCCCTAATCTATCCTCTCTCCAATAACCTATCCCAAAGAAAAGAAAAAGAAAAAAGAAGTTATGAAATAGAAAATACATTACTCTGTAATAGTCATATAGTGGAAAGAAGATGAGCAGCATGAGAGCGGGGTGTGCAATAAGCCATCAACGGCGCGGCTCTGGGCAGCGACACCCCCACGCCCTCGCTCATATCAACCAACTCCTCCCCATCTCTCTCCCAATCAAAGCACTGAACAATCGAGCCCAGCGCCAGCCCCAAAATACGCGCCGCCAGCCCTTCGCCGGGGCACCTCCGCCTCCCGGACCCGAACGGGATCATTTTGCAGCCGTGGCGCTCTGAACCCTCGAACCTCTCCGGCTTGAACTCTGCCGCGTCCTCCCAGTATCTGCTGTCGTTCTGTATGGCCCACGTGTTCACCATCAGCATGGTGCCGCCGGGGACGCGGTAACCCCCGACACTGCACTCCTCCGAGGACTCGTGCGGGACAAGCAGCGGCGCCGCCGGATACATGCGCAGCGTCTCGCTGATGATGCACCGCAGGTACGGCAGCTCGCCCGCGTCGCCCTCGCAGACCAGACGCCCGTGTCCGACCACGGCATCGATCTCCGCCTGGGCCTTCTTCAGCACGTGCGGGTTGTTCAGGAGGAGAGAGAGGGCCCACTCCATTGTGCCGGAGGATGTATCCGTGCCGGCGATTACCAGACTCTGCAGTTAAACAACATGGATTAATAGCTCAAAAATTCACCAACCTTCACCATTTTCATTTTCGATAAATTGTTACAATAATAACTAGGGATCTCTATGGATCGGTAAAATTTGTCAAATCGCAAATACAACTGAATTGGAGTTGTTTTCACCGAATTGTACATACAATTTTTTCAATAAACCTATTTTTATCTCAATTTCTAAGCATAAGCATCATAAATTTTTAAAACATCACAAATATCCAATAAAATAATAGTACTATATTAATTTTTTTTATGTGCTTTAATAATATACTAAATATGTTATTATTGTATTTTAAAAAATAGTTATTTTTTTGTCATTTTGGGACGTGGACGCAAATTAATTTCTCTTCATTTTTAAAAACTTTCAGACGGTGGATCCCTTCCATTTATAAAATGTGTCGAAGACTAAAATCAAGATAAAATATGTACTCCAGTAGTAAATATTTTAGCAATTATACCCAAAAATAGTAATACTAATATGAAAGAAATTGCGGGTTAGAGAAGATATTCACCAGCATGAGACTTCTAATGAGCTCATCTGTATAATACTCCGGCTCCTTATCTTGCAAGGCGAGCAACATCTCAATCATGGTTTTGGTCTCGCCGTCGCCATAACTCCGACGTTTTATCTTACACTCTTCCACGAGCTCCTGCATAAAATCGTCCCTGTTCCTATGCAGCTCCACCATCCGTTTCTCCACGCCGCCATCTCCCAACCACGGCAAATAATCCCCCATATTCGACGCCGCCATGAGCCGCATCGTCTCCGCCACGATCTCCCTAAACCGCCGCCCCTCCTCCGCCTTCTCCACGTTCCCTCCGTAGTACGCCTTCCCGCCGATCATCCTCATCACCACGTTCATCGTCATCTCGAAGAACATCGCTTTCATGTCCACCAGCTTCCGCTCGCCCGAGGCTCGGCTCAGAGCCCGAACCATGGCCCGAACCTCATCAACCCTAATTCCTTGCAGAGTCTGCAATCTGTGAGCCGACAGAACTTCAACGGACGAAACTTTCCTCAGATTTCGCCAGTGATCGCCGTAGGATGACCAGACCAAGGAGGTGTGATTGTAGCCGAGGTGCTTGCCGACAAGGAGGCGGGGGCGGTTGGCGAAGACGGCGTCATTCTTGGAGAGGCAGTCCTCGGCCGCGGAGGGGGAGGAGACGAGGAGGACGCGGCGGGAGCCGAGGTGGAGGAGGACCACCGGGCCGTGGCGGCGGGAGATGACGGCGAGGGAGCGGTGAAGGGGTTTTTGGAGGAGGTGTAGGTGGCCGAGGAAGGGGAAGCGGAGGAGAGGAGTAGGAGGGAGGTTTTGGAGTTTGTGGAGGATGTGCTTGATGAAGATGAAAAGGGCAAGTATGAGAGGAATGTAGATGAGAATATGTGAATCCATTTCTCCACTAGTACTACTGATGTTTTTTTCGTAAGTTGTTGGTTGAATTTATGAGAGATTATAAAGCTAATGATATGGTGAAAATCAAGTGTATCGTAGTATGTTTAATTGAAATGAAAAACATGATTTAAGTATCTTTCTTGAATTTCATACCACATATTCCCTCCGTCTTATAAAAACATGAACATTAATGTTTTTGTTTTGAAGCGTTTTACAAAAACATGAACATTTCTATTTTTGTACACTACTCCACCACAATCTCTTTACTTTTTATATCTATTTTTATAAAGTGGGACCCATTTTTCACTCTCAATTTTTATCTAATATTTCTTAAAACTCGTGCTACGTACTTACAAATATTCATGTTTTTGTGAGACGGATGGAGTACAACTCTGAGAACGAGATTTAACGTTTCATTTTATCAATTTTAAAATTTGTTAGACCATTATTTTAAGGTGATTTACAAAAACAAGTCATAATTTTTTGAGTTTGTATATTTAGGACAATGATTTGTATGTGAGGCGTGAGTGCTTTCACAGTTTGAAAATTTGAAAATTTTATTTTATTAATACACACGTACAGTGAACACTTACCACTTGATTTGAAAATTTCTCCCCAACAACCCCAATTAAACACTTACATCGAAAATTTGTCCCCAAGAACCCTAACTCGAAAATTCCCCAAATTAAATCCCTTTAACCTTCAATTTCCCGCGAAAGCTTGAAAAATCGTCGTGTCGCTCTTCAATCTTCTTAACATCAAATACTTGTGAATGAAGTTCTCGAAAATGGTGAAGGTGAGTAATGCCTAATATTTGAATCAGCCACATCCTATGATAGTAAGAGGAGGTTTATTTTGTATGATTGATAAAATGGATGATTGAGTATTTTATCCTCGAGAATAGGATTACTCCAATCCCATCCGTTTGATGGGATAAGAATCAAACAAAATAAAATTAAATGATAAAAATAATCAAGAGCATTGGGATATCCCAAAGTTTCAATCCAACAAAGTAAATAAGGGATTAGCCTTGCTATTTTTATCAATCAAGGCTAATCCTTCAAAGAAACGTCTCCTAAGTAATTCGAGATTAATTATAATTTGTGTATTTTATGAACATTAATTAAAACATGTTTTTTAAGTTCGCGTGCTTGGTTAATTATTGTTTGTGGTCCTGAGTTTTTTGAGGCTATAATAATATGGTTTTGAAGTGTGGTCCTAAATGGGTGTGGTGTGTTTTGTTTTGTTTTGTTTTTTGGTTTTTTTTTTATATATAAGTATGAGTTATATTGAGAATGCTATTTTTCGTGAGAAATGACAATCATTCTCATTTCAAATGAGAATGATTGCATAAGTCAATATATAGTGTTGCATCGTATAATATTAGATAAATTTTTTACCTAGGTTCGAATCCTGGAGGGGGCAAAAAATTTATCTAATTAATTGAATTTCGTTATGCAGTCATTAATTACAAGCATTTTATGCAACATATATACGGGTTTATGCAATCATTCTCCATTCTCACCACATTTGTCTCATTCGATGATCTTTTCCCTATATATATATATATATATATATATATATATATATATATAATTTATTCTTATGGATGAGCTACAAGTATTTTATTAATATTTCATCTGTGCCAGTGAAACTGAGTCATATTCCTTTTCAGGCCGTCCCAACAAAAATGTGTCGTTTCTATTATGGGATATATTATTATAAGAGAAATTTAAAATTTAATTAGCAAAACTAATTGTACCCTTATTTTTTCTTAATTTAAATAAATTTGTCTTCTCTCATTCTCTCCTCTCAATTTTTGAGACACTCCTCCTTTCCTCCTCACCTTCTTCTCTCGCCGATGACTCTCCCATACCACATAAGGCACACGCACATTCATTGATCCTGCGCTGACTCTCTCCTCCTTCAACCGTTGCCGCTCCAACCCTGCTCCGGGGACAACACAGTCAACAGGCCGCGCCTCCGCCTCTCTCTCTATCTCTACCATTCAATTCCAACCGCCGTCCCTAGTTTATCTATAAATTATAGAGTATTTAATTTCGGGGGTTATGAATTATATAGAATTTTTAATTATGGAATTATGGACTATAGAATAAATAATAAATTTATAATTATTTTAAATAGAAGACTAGAGTGAGTACACCAATGATTTGAACAAAATCACTAGAAATAAATGCTAGCTCAAGTAAAAAAACACAAAAATATAGTAATGAACACGAATGTGTATGTATATATATATATATATAGCCACTCTTCACTAATATACTACTTGGATTCTCTAATCTCGCAAGTGGAGAAAGAGTATCCATATTTCTACCGGTGATATATATTATCATTCTTGTGTGACTCGCAGACTATTGCACATAATTAGGAGTAATGATTGAGTGTGCAGTATTTAGATAGTAGCGAGAAGGCCGGCCGCAGCAGGCCGGGCTCTGCAATACGCCATCAACGGCGTGGCCCTGGGCATCGACAACCCCGCGCCCTCACTCATATCAACCAGCTCCTTACCGAGCCTCTCCCAATCGAAGCACTGAATAAGCGTCCCCAGCCCCAACCCCACCATGCGCACGGCCAGGGGCTCCCCGGGGCAGCCGCGCCTTCCGGCGCCAAACGGCATGAGCCTGAACCCGTCGCGGTAGCCGTCGAGCTTCTCGAACCGCTCCGGCCTGAACTCGCGGGGCTCGTCCCAGTTCTTGGGGTCGTTGTGCATGGCCCACGCGTTCACCAGCAGCATCGTGCCGGCGGGAACGCGGTAGCCCCCGACCACGCACTCGTCCGAGGACTCGTGCGGGATCAGCAGCGGGCCGGCGGGGAACATGCGCAGCGTCTCGTTGATGACGCACCGGAGGTACGGGAGCTCCGCGATGTCGGCCTCGTCGAGGAGGCGGCCGTGGCCCACGCGGTCGTCGATCTCGGCTTGGGCCCTGCGGAGGGCGTGGGGGTTGTTGAGGAGGAGAGACAGAGCCCATTCCATCGTTCCGGCGGATGTGTCGGTGCCGGCGATTAGCATCACCTACAGAGTTCGGTGGGCAGACAAGATTAGAGGCCAACAAGTTTTCAATTACAAAAATTAATTATATCGGAAAAAAAATAAACTGTAAATAAAGTTTTTGGCCCAACATACTTTAGTTTTATTTGATGTGTTACGTTTATAAGATTATTTGACGTGGTTTAATCTATGAATTTTGGTAACTAAGAATATGATATAACATAAAATTTGTTAGAATAAGTTGCTGTCAAGCTTAATTAGTTTTGGTTTGATCTGCTTAACTTACAACACTCTAATATATGTTATGCATATATACAAGATATTTTAATAAACTCAAATTACTACTTCATGCACCATATTTGATTTGGCAATCGAATTGTTTCACTTGGTTTCACATATTTCTTTTTAGGATAATTACAATTGAACATATTTGTTTAGGTAATTATTTTGTGCTACATTTTTAATAAACATACATGTTTTCAGATTACAAATTTACCTTTCTAAATGATTGTATTTAAAAAAAACGTCAAATTACATCAGTTGACACGAAGATAATATTTTCTCTTAAACTAGAAGTCTTAGTCGGGTCAACTGGGCCTTCAATTTGGGCCTGCCTGATAGCCCAAAATATCAGATGTTGGCAAGCGGATGGACTGCGATAGTAGGTATTTCGACAAGGCTTACGTGAAAATGATCCGATTAATTTTCGGCCCACTTAGTAGACCAAAATTTCTAGAAATCTATACCTAGCGTGCTAGTATTATGTAGGCATCACGCCTACCAAACATAAGAACAAAATTATTTTAATTTGAGTGATTAGTGGATCATGATTCTTTATTTTTTGGTAGGTAGAGGATCTAGATTCTTTTTTTACTATAATTCCTTCTTTTGTAGTGTTTTTCCTCCAGTGGGTCCCCCCACTTTGACTAGCATATCCAAAAAGTCAAAGACAGAAAAAGTTATTCAAATCTAATTTCCGACTAGAGTCAATTCGATCACTCGATGCATGTGCTACAGGTATAAAATAAATGACACTATATATCATTTAATATTATATTATGCCGTGTTCAAGACTGTAGTTTCACATCTATATCACTTACACACAACTGCTATGCATTTATTATGCTTCAAGGAAGCAAACAAGAGTAATTTAAGAACAAACTAACAAACGCAACAGGCAATAATGCGGAAAAGCATTATAATTAGCACTTGAATTTAGAAAAATGAAGATATATAAATTTAGATGAAACGATAGAATTGAATTAATTACCAGCATTAAGCTTCTAATGACAGCATCAGTGTAATAGTCAGGCTCCTTCTCCTGCAATGCGAGCAGCATTTCAATCATCGTCTTCATCCTCCCTTCCTCCTCGGCGGCGGCGCCGTAACTCCTGAAGCTCCTCTTCCGCTCCTCCACGAGCTCCTGCATAAACACATTCCTCTTCCGCTGCAGCTCCACCATCCCCTCCTCCACGCGGCCCACCCGCAGCCACCGCAGCAGCGGCACGAAGTCCCCCACGTGCGACGTGGCGAGGCGCAGCGTCTCCCTGACGATCTCCCTGAAGCGGCGCGCCTCCTCCACGTCGTCCACGTTCTCGCCGTAGTACCTCTTCCCGGCGATCATCCGCATCATGACGTTCATGGTGAGCTCGAAGAAGGTGGCCTTCATGTCGACGGGCCTCCGCTCCGCCGCGGCCCGCCCCAGGGCCCGAACCATGGTCCGAACCTCATCAGCCCTAATTCCGTGCAGCAGCTGCAGCCTGTGAGCTGACAGAACTTCAATGGATGAAACCTTGCGCAGGTTTCGCCAGTGGTCGCCGTAGGAGGTCCAGGCGAGGGAGGTGTAGTTGTAGCCGATGTGTTTGCCGGCCAGGAGGCGGGGGCGGTTGGCGAAGACGACGTCGTTCTTGGAGAGGCAGTCCTCGGCGGCGGAGGGGGAGGAGACGACGAGGACGCGGCGGGAGCCGAACTGGAGGAGGACGACCGGGCCGTAGGAGGCGGAGATGCGGGCCAGGGAGCGGTAGAGGGGCTTTTTGAGGAGGGGGAGGTGGCCGAGGAGGGGGAGGGAGAGGAGGGGGGTGGGGGGAAGCTTTTGGAGCTTGTGGAATAAGTGTTTTGTCAAAATGTAGAGGGCGTATATGAGTGGGAGATATACCAGATTTAATGTCTCCATGAGGAAGAGGAAGAGGAAGAGGAAGTGGGGCGATTCTAATCTTTTTTGGTGTGGATGGGAGTATTTATTTAGGTTATAAGGATGTGTGTGACCCCGATTGATGGGAGTGGTTGGCTATACATTTTAAATATACATGTACAGTGTATGTATGTGTTTTACACTTCATGATATCCTACATCCATCAAGCTCCGATGCATTCATCATAAATCTTGCGTTCTCATTTTGAATAAAAGTTTTCATTTGAACCTTCTCCAATATACAAACACTAGTATGTTCATTTGTTCTGTGAATGCATTATTCACGTAACAAACGGATATTCCATAAATAAAAGATTTCATTAGATATATTTAGTGCAATAATTACATACCTACGTACCTTTATTAAATAAAATAACCAAAAATTAATAATCTTAATCAGTTGAATGATCACCATTAGATTAAGCAAAATCGACGCACAAGATTTGGTCTTTATTCTTTGTTTAAGGAAGTGGTCTCCATTGAACTCTCCCATATATATATATAGAACCGATCACCTACCCACCGTGGGCAGACATAATGTGCCCACCATTGATGTGATAATCTTAATTAGAGTAAGATAATTTTAATTATAATAAGATATGTTAATTATCTTTCCAAATTAAAATTGCCAGATCAGTGATGTGGACACATTATGCTTACCCACGGTGGGTAGGTGATCGGTTATATATATATATATATATATATATATATATATATATATATATATATAGGGTTAGGTTCAATGAAAAAGGCCTAAATGTAAGAAAGAATAGAGAAGTAATCTTATCCGTTGATCTTATCTAATCTAACGGACATGATTTATTCATGCCATGTTCAACGGATTTTTTCGTTGAACATTCGTGAATATATACAATATTTTTGGGGGTTCTGGGTTTCGACCCCCCATATGTTCAACGAAAAAATCCGTTGAACATGGCGTGAACAAATCATGTCCGTTAGATTAGATAAAATCAACGGATGAGATTACTTCTCTCTTCTTTCTTACATTTAGGCCTTCTTCATTGAACCTTGGCCTATATATATATATATATATATATATATATATATATATATATATATATAGGGTTGAGCTATAATAAAAACACATCTTTTTGTAAAAACTAAAAACGGCTGAATTATATGTAGAACACGTATGAATTGACTGTGTAACTGTATGAATTGCGAAATGTATGAATTCTATGTAGAACACGTATGAATTTTGCAATTCATACAGTTACACAACTAATTCATACTACGTGTTCTACATAGAATTCATACATTTTAGCCGTTTTTAGTTTTTACAAAAAGATGTGTTTTTATTATAGCTCATCCCTATATATATATATATATATATATATATATATATATATATATAGGGTGTGGTTCTAGAGAGAACTACATTATTTGTGAGAACGTGAGAAACATCAAATCTAATGCATTCACTGTAAAAATTAATGCATTCGTTGTTAAAATTAATGCACTCAAAAAAATAAAAAAAATTGCTCCCTTTAGGATTCGGACCCAGGATCTGCATTCATCCAACAAGATGATACATCAACCGTAGATTTTGATAATCGAATGGCTGAAAATGGTTCTCCGCTCTTTTTTTATTTATGATTCTTTCTTGAACCTCTCCCTATATATATATACAGTAGATCATAAATATAAGTTGTACCTATTAATAATTTATATTTTTCAAGCTAAATTACTCAACGAACGTGTTTACGAGCTAACGAGTCAAATACTATATTAAGCTCAAGTTTGATTTATTTATTTATCGAATTTCTCTAAATAATTAGAACAAATTTTGTTTAGTCAAGATCTGAATAATATGCGAGCGGCTTGATTTTTTTTTACAGTCCTAGATTAGATTTATTGTGCTCGATTGGAGTGTGGTGTGGTGCTTGTGACAAATATCTTAAGAGGTCGATTCTATCACACAATTCTAATATCGCCTTTACTTAATTTACAAATTGTTACACGTAGATGAGATTTATCGAAAACGCATTTTGAATAGCGATGTCACCGTCTAGAAAGGAAAAAAAGAAGAAAGAAGAAGAAATTACAAGAAATAGTTACATGTTCAACAACATAGTGCTAGATATCTTATTTAATTATCTTTTTAGTTTAAAAAAAAAAGATTTGTTATCTGTTGATGAGATAAATGCTAGTTGTATTTATCTTAATTAATTTAATAAACAGTTTTTTTTTTCTTCTTTTTGTTGAAGTAGTTCCCCATTATAATTATAAATAAATGCTCCAAAACTAGGAAAGATTAGGCTAAGCGCCAAGAAGTATAGTAGGAGCAGCGGGCAAGAGATATCAAGGCAAATTATGTGTGGACACCCACAAGGGCCACAAATCTACTCTTCAGAAGTCTAGAAACTAATTGTTGAGGATTAATCACCATTTCGGGTTTAATTTTAATTTATGACACTTTTTTTATTACATTTTAGAAAATGTAGAATCTTTGTAGAAAAAGTATATATTAAGATACTCCACATGTCTTATGACATTGGTACCTATTTATTCGCAAGTTCATATTGACTACAACCTATATAATATTTGTATGTGGTATCTCATCTTTTATATATTTGCAACGCCAATTTAATTTCGTCAATTAACTTTCAATTTGCCAAATAAATAGTTATATTCATATTAAAAATTAATTCAATTTATCTAATATTACTTTGGCTATAATTATATTTAATGAATAATGTGAGTTGATATATTAAAATAATGATGTAATACATTGCATTTTTCATATGTTATTTATATTTGTTAAATATTATATTTAAAAAGGATCAAATAATTTAGCTTTGTTATTTCCTATAATATTAAATCAACCAACTATAGTACAAATTATTATTATTGAATTTTTAAAAACTAAATATGCTACTTAGTTTGATTGGATTAATTAATAATCGGATTGAAAAATTCAATTATTTGATATATGTTTAAGGAAAATGTAGTTTGGTGTAGATGAGAAAACTCTAAATTTTTAGTTATCTAATTCAATTTTAAAAAATGACGAGTTTACAACAATATTAACATTGAGAAAGCTGAAAATTATAATTGTGCATTAAGATGATTTTCTAATCACTAACATTTATATAAATAAACTAAAATATAGTAAATTTTGGCTTAATATATTTAAAACTAATTTATCTTGATATGTCTGCATAAGTTTTTTATTTATTCAACGTAGAAAATTGTCAATTGTACTAAATTAGTGATAATACAAATTGATTAATTTATTTATAAGCATTTTCGCTTGGTATATGTTTTTGTATAGCTCTAAACAAGATGATTCTTAAAATTCACTTTTGATCTTTCAAACTCCGAGTGAAAGATAATGTTAAAAAATCAGAGATGGTCTATCAAACTTCATTTGAGATGTACTCAAAACTCAATTTTGGCTCCAAACAATATGATGCTCATAAGTTATAAGTGCTTTGTCAAACTCCAAAGGAGATGATGTTTATAACTAAATTTTGGTCCTTTAAGATTCAAATAAGATAATTCTTAGTACTCATCTGCGGTCCTTCAAGCTCCAAATGACTGATGCTTAGAACTCACTTCAATCTATCAAACTATGAACGAGATGATGCTTACAAATCAATTATATAGTCTTTCAAGTTCTACACGAGATGATGCTTACAAGTCAGTTATAGTCTTACAAGTATTTTGGGTTCTAACAATATGATGCTCACAAATTAGATATAGTTTGTCAAGTTCCAAACAAAATGATGTTCACAACTTAATTTCGGCCTTTGAAGCTTTAAATGAGATAATGGTTAGCACTCAGCTCCAGCCTTTCAAGCTCCAAGTGAGTAATGCTAAGCTCTGTCTATCAAACTATAGACGAGATGATGTTCACAAATCAGTTATGGTCTTTCAAGCTCCACACAAGAAGATGCTCACAAGTTAGTTATAGTATTTCAAGCTTCGCACGAGATGATGCTCACAAATCAGTTATGGTATTATGAGCTCCAAATGAGATGTTGCTTACGAGTTAAGTTTTATCTTTTCAAGAATAAGATGAGATGATACCCATAAGCCAAATCTCATATAACAAGCTTAAAAAAAGATAATGATTAGAAGTTCAATGTACAAACTTTAATGTGATATTTCAAGCTACAGATAAGATGATGTTCAAAAGTTTTGTAAGGTTCCGATGAGATGATATTCATATATAAGACATGGTCTTAAATTTTGTCTATCAATTTATAAAAATTACACTCCTGAAAATTAGTAATTTTTTTATATATAATTAACAAAAAAAATACGATGTGTCAATTCTTCATCATATATTATGTCAAATAGACCTAAATCTTTTTTCTTATTATTTTTTAAAATCGTCAAGCTTACATCAACTTTTTATGAAATTTCATCAAATAATGTATAAAAAGACAATCTATTTTAACTCTCAATAAAAACTATAACTAGCCAAAAGGCTGATCTATATTAGCAATTTATTTTGATAAAATAAAATAAAATTTTTAAATAATTTATATAAAAATTATTTATATGTTGTAATAAAAAAATGTGCAATAATAATTACAACATAAAGTGGCTCCCCGTCGAATTTCGACGGGTTACACACTAGTTATAATTATAAATAAATGCTCCAAAACTAGGAAAGATTAGGCTAAGCGCCAAGAAGTATAGTAGGAGCAGCGGGCAAGAGATATCAAGGCAAATTATGTGTGGACACCCACAAGGGCCACAAATCTACTCTTCAGAAGTCTAGAAACTAATTGTTGAGGATTAATCACCATTTCGGGTTTAATTTTAATTGATGACAAATTAAACTGACTCATGTAATGATTTTTTTTGGGGGGGGGGGGGACTGAATCCTACACATAGAGAAAGTCTTTATCATTTGGATGACTCTAAAGTGACGTTTTTTTTTTTTTTTGCGTGATTGAGTATTTTTTATCCTCAAGAACAAGATTTTTTCAATTTCACATTTTTAATGAAATAAGAATAAAATGAAATTAATTTAAACGATAAAAATAATCAAGAACGTTGGAATATCCCAAAGTTTCAATTTATTAAAATAGACAAAGAATTAATCTGACTATTATTATCTATCAAGGTCAACGCTTCAACGTAAATGCCCCCTAAAGGATCATATTCATGTATTATTTGTCGTTATAAAAATTAGATAAGCTTTACTTGATTAAAAATAATTATTTGAGTACTTTCACACTATCACAAGAGTGTTTGACTGAATTTATAAGTTTTTTCAAAGTGTTTGGCAAAATAAGCTCATAAATAATTTATAAACTCTAAAAGTGAGCTCCAAAAGCTTATAAGCTCCCTAAAAAATAATTTTTTCTACACCCAACTTATTTTTTCATAATCTTATATGTAACAATTATTTTATAAATATTATTCAACTATTTTTTATTATTTTATCATATGTGCTCACAAGTTCATCTCTCTTTGATTTGTTCTATCTAACAAAGATTCTCTCTCTTTAACTAAAAGTTCTCTCTCTAGTTTATAAGCTTAATTATCAAATACTTTGACAGTTTATAAACTCTTAAAAAATTATATATTATTAGTTCATTAAAATAAATACACTTATATATATTATTTTATTGATCGATATATGGTGTCTCTCTACCGATGTATACATGTATTATGTTTGTTAAAAAAACAAGTTTTTTGCTAACTATTTTCTAGAAGCTTGAATTATGAAATTATGCGGAGTTGATAACATACAGTCTTGAATTCATATTAATTTTATTTTGAACGTTTTATTGTTCAAAGCAGTAGCCATCAATAAGAAGTCCGAGAATATAAGATAGGATTACCTATACTCGGAGACTCTGATATTTGAAATTTCTAGTCAATCATCTAGAAGAATTTATTTGTTCTTTTTCCTCGAAGGTGTAGAAAAGTATTTCAAGAGGTACAAATATTCCAACACCAAGACAAAATAATAAAAAAATGAAAGAAAGAAACTTAATACGTTCTGGAAGACGTAATTGATGGGAAATTAACGTGGCTTAGAATCTACTTAGACGTGCGCCTAGGGATCATGATAATCGATTTGTAATTTAGATTAATTTTTTTAAGACCTCAACTTTATAAAAATTGAACCTAAATCTAAATTATTTTTAAGATTTTTGGATCTGAATTTAAAGGAAAACTTCTGAGACTCAAATTCGATTCAAACTCGATCCGCGGATTCAATTATATATAAAGAATTTTATAATTTTATTTTATTCTTATCTAATTTTACTCTAAAGATCTATGTTAATCTATACATCTTTTTTCATAAATAATACTTCCTCCATCTTTATAAAAAGTATTTATTTGAAAATGATACGGGTGGAGTAAGGGTCTCATTTTATTGCGAGCGAGTGAAAAACTTATCAAAAATATACTGAATACATTTTATAAAGACGGATGAAAATGACAAATTGAATACTCCCTTCCACTTTTTTATATGTCATTCCAAGCTCAAGCACGTAAATTAATAAAAGATTTTTTTAAAAAATAACCTCAATTAATGATAATTTATAATTCGGCTAAAACTCTACGATCTCTACTTGAATGGAAGGGGACTCTCAAAATCTTCTTCTATTGAATTAAATGATGAGGTATATTTTGGTAAAAGAAAATAAAACGTCATATATTAAAAAAATTAATCTTTACCCTAAAAAGACATATAATTAAAATGAGAGGGAGTACATTTTATGAGGACGGAGGGCGTATATAATTCTATTAAAAGGCAATATTTTACTTTTATATTCATTTATATTTTAGTTATTAATTCATCCGTCCCATTACAAATGTTCCATTACTTTTGAGCACGGTAATTAAGGAATGTGTAATTAGGAGATAAAGTGAGTTGATGGAAAGAGATAAATAAATTGAGATTTGTAAAATTATGTATAGAGAGAGAGTGTAGGTGGTGAACCCATTAGTTAATTAATTTCTTAATTATTTGCCAAAAAAGGAATGAGATTGAGACATTTGTAATGAGACGGAGGGAGTATTATTATTAGAGAGAAATAGCAAATAGCCCCCTATCTATAACCTCCTAACATATATATTTACCTCTCCATCTTTTGATTTTGGACTGTCAGCCTCTCAACATCTCATAAGAAGTGCAAAATCTCCTATATTCCATATATATATATATATATATATATATATATATATATATATATATATATTAAGCGAGTTCCACTCTACGGATATAAACTACCAATTGAGGGATAAAAAGAGTGAAATACACATAAGATCCCTACTTCAATCGAGTACTTATATTTTTATTAGCATCCATAATATAAGCAAAATATTTTATAACTCAGGATTGAATCTATGAAATAACACACATAAATATTGAAAATATCAACGACTCAAATTATTAGCATCCATATTAATCAAATGCATGTAGAAATAAATTAAACAAGTAATGTTAAAGTGTACATGAACGGACTTACATTGATGGTGGAAATAATGTTAAAAAAATATGGATGTTAATAATTTGAGCAGTTGATATTTCTAAAATTCATGTGTGTTATTTCGTAAATTCAATGCTGATCTATAAAATGTTTTACTTATGTAATGGTTGCCATTAAGAATATTATCCCTCAATTGAAACTTTAAAAATGTGTATTTTGCTCTTCTTATCCCTCAATTGACAGTTTATATTCGTAAAGTGGGACCCACTTAAAAAAATGAAAACTCTTAGAAGAGTTAGGTGTCCGTTAAGATTAGGGGGAATTTGGCACTCCTTAGAGCATCCATAGTGGGGGGTGCGAAGGTTGGTGCGCACCCTGTGAAGAGCGCGTGCATTGCACGACTCTTTAAATAAATAAATAAATAATTACTACTTTTCAATTGATTTTTTAAGAGCCAAAGTGGAGGCTCTCCCTCTATGAAGGGTTGGCTCTTAAATGGTGGGGATCACTCTTAAAAGCCCACCTTGACTCTCTACTACGGATGCTCTTATGAGAGTTGAGGGGCTGACAACCCAAAATCAAAAGATGGAGATGTAAATATGTTAGGGGTTATATGATATGGGACTATTTGTTGTTCTTCCCTTATTATTGTTGTATCTTTTATCTGAATTGATAATACCCCCTCCATTCATAAAGATTGTTGTGTTTATTAATATTTCGGTCTGTCTGCAAAGATTGTGTGTTTTCCCTTTTTAGAAACCCCCTTTAACACTCAATATTTACAAAATACCTACCATCTACTTTTACAATTTGGTGAGCTCAATACTACCCTTTAACACTAAAATCACATCTTTCAATATTTTATTAAAACTCGTGCCTCCACTCCACCATACACTCTTTGTGGGCGGATGAAGTCTATTATTTTTCTTTCTTTAATGTAAAATAGAAGACACATTGTTCCACTGTTACAGAATATTGTGATCAAGATAGAGACAAAATTGATTTTAATTATATGATAATTAATTTTCATCCATATAATACATATACAATTGAAATAAGTGTGTTACATGTATCCCATTATTCTACTACTAACATGTTATTTAATACTACTTGATTATTATTATTATTATTATTATTTGTAATACTTTTTATGGATTATGATATAATTATTTATTTTTGAATAATTATTGAAACTCTGGACAATAATTATGATTTTATTTTTAATTAATTTAAAATTTATAAATTTATTTTAAAAGAGAAAAAAATGAATTCGAGTCTGAACTCGAGACTCTGCGTATCTTATAAATCTGGACCTAGATCTCATTTTTATTTTTATCCAATAATTTTGAACTAGATCCGACCTAGACAAAGAAAATTTGAATTTGAATATGAACCAAGCAGGATTCGGTCCAGACCTACCACCATCTATACGTGCGCCATACTTTCTTTTGTCACCTTAAATATAAAAATGCGATTGTATTAATATAATTGTGTGAACCTATATCTCCATATATGTCACGCATTACGTTTTATATTTCACTAATTAACTACAATGGCGTATATGACACCATGCATATACCATTTGCAGTAAATATATATAGATTATTGGTTACCAGATAAACATGAAGTTGGAACATATAATATATAAACAACTTAAAAACGATCAAACGCAAGACATTATTAATTTTCAAACAAACGTAAGACACCAGTCTTTGTCTTTTGCTTCGTCAACAAAGATGGCTGCGACTTTTATTCATCTAGCTTTACTTTTTTTTTGCCTTGCATAGAGGGGTAAGTAAGGTCACATTTTTCCAACCCATTGTGTTTTGATTTTCTTGAAAGACCATTCATTCTGTGCGATGCAGCGGATATTATAATTTAAATCAAATTAATAAAATGATAAGTTGGTACATACGATGCAGCGGATACCATATTTTAAAGTAAAATTTATAAAATGATTGTAATAAATTAAATATCTTTATCAAGCTTCATATATACAGATTAATTTGTCAATTTTTTATGTATAGGTATAACATTAAATACATTTTTGTAATGTTAAAATATGTGAAAATAGCTAAGTATATAAAAAACACTTGCACTTGAAATAAATTTCGATTGATAAACAATCTAAATAACAATGATATATTGAAATTTTATTGAGAGAAAAGAAAAGAAAAAAAGTCTAACAACCCATTAATAGTATAAATATACTAATTAAGGGTCGAGTCTCATCAAAATCTTTCCACCGAAAATTAAGTGGAAAATACTAAGGGCCGAGCACAATCTAAATAACAGTAGTCATAGTTTGATTCTACAATGTTATATTAATGGTTAATCAATATTATCAAATATATTTAGAATAGTTTTAATTTATCTATACCAAAGAAAATATACCATTATGAAAAGATCACTCAATAGAAAAGAACATCCTATTATATACCGGAGGGTTATTTTCATTTGTTTGGTTATTTGATTTAATTTATACTAATTTGATTGTTCATTTGTGAGAAAATTAAATAATTCATTGTAATATATATTTAATATCATAATATATATATATATATATATATATATATAGGAATGGGATCATATAGATCCCAATGCTTATAATAGATCCCTAGATCCAAATCTTGACCACACATTTATGACATGTGGCGCATCAAGATGGTGACACGTGGCAAGGATTCCAAGGCAAAATCTGGAGGGGTAAAATTGGAATGTAATTTTCGGATTTAATAATTAAAAAAAATATTTTTTTTTAGATTTTCTCAAAATAGATATATTTTAGATGCATATAGTTTCACACAAAGATGCATAAAGTTTTCACATGAAATGCATAACTTTGAACAGAAAAATGCATTTAATTTTTCGAGTTTTGGTATTTTCACCACCCCACCCCATACCACCCCCAATCCAGCCCACACCACCCCCCAACCCTCCCCATTACCACCCCCCAAAAATAGGCATGTTTCACATGCATATAAAATCAAACAAAATGCATAAAGTTTTCACATAAAAATGCATTAAATTATACAAAAAATGCATTTCATTTTAATAAATCTGGTAGTTTCGCCACCCCACCCCTGCCCCACCCACCCCCCCACCCCCAAATTTTATTTTTTTTCAAAAACTGATTTTCTGATTGCTGGTCTACCCCCACCCCCACCCCCCAAAAAAAAAAATTTGTATTTTTTTAAAAACTGATTTTCAAAAAAAAAAATTGGGGGGGTGGGGTGGGTGGTCAGAAAATCAGTTTTTGAGAAAATAAAAAAATAAAAAAAAAATTTTGGTGGGGGGGGTAGGGGTGGGTCAGTGGTCAGAAAATCAGTTTTTAAAAAAATAATTTTTTTTTTTTTTGGGGTGGGGTGGGGGGATGGGGGGGTAGGGGGTGGGTGGGGGTGGGGTTCTGGGGTGGGGTGGGGTTCAGGGGTGTGGGGGGTGGGGTGAAATCTTATGCATTTTTATATAAAACTTTATGCATTTTTATATGAAAGTTTATGCATTCTCGTATGAAACTTTATACATCTAAAATATACCTATTTTGAGAAAATCTATTTTTTTTTTTTAATTTCGAAAATTACATTTCAATTTTACCCCTCTCCAGATTTTGCCTTCAAATGCCTTACCACGTGTCACCATCTTGATGCGCCACATGTCATAAATGTGTGGTCTAGATTTGGATCTATGGATCTATTATAAGCATAGGGATCCACCGGAACCCAACCCTAAATATATATATATATATATATATATATATATATATATATATATATATATATATATAATATGGGAGGTCTACAGTGAAAACACTTCTTAAAATATAAATATAAATGTTTTTAATGTACGAATTTTATCCAACGTAGTTACGAATTCATCCAACAGGATTACGAATTGTGAAAAATAAATTTTTGCTACCTTTGGGATTCGAACCCAGGACCACGAATGCATCCAAAAGGGTTACGAATCAACCGTAGATTTTGATGATCTAAGGGCTGAAAATTGTTTATATTTTATATTTTAAGAAGTTTTTTTATTTTAGCCCTCCCATATATATATATATATATATATATATATATATATCTCTTATAAGTATCTCAATATTATATACATATAATAGGAAGTGTTTATATTTTAAGGGCTGAAAGTTGATGATCTAAGGGCTGAAAATTGTTTATATTTTATATTTTAAAAAGTGTTTTTATTTTAGCCCTCCCATATATATATATATATATATATATATATATATATATGGGGAGTGTTCCAATGATATATCTTATATCTCAATATTATATATATGGTTAAATCATAGTAAGAATGATATTTTTCGTGAAAAATAAAAATAATTAATAAGTCAGTATATACTAATATTGCATAAATTACTTATAATGACTAAATAATAATATTTAATTAATTAATAAAATTTTCGTCAAATTCAAAATTCGAATCCACGTAAATCAATTTCGAACAAACATGAGTCAACTTTCTTAATACGTCCAGCCTTGTTTATTTATCTTTCTATGGTAGACCTTGCTTGACAATTGGTTACTGATGCAAGAAATTACTTTCCCTTCCACTTAATAAATGTGGCCCTATATAGTTCCACTGACGAGGAAATTTATGGTCAATGCTCATTCAGACTTTGAGAATAACTGAATAAATTACACACAAGTCGTCATTTGGATCCACTATCTTATTTTCTGATGTGTCATTATATACCATTTGGGTATTATCGTTATTTTTTTAGCACTTAATTTTAATGTTACTAATTACTAATTAATTGTTCAAGTTGATAATTAAATCAGTAATTGGAATATATAATTTTCTTCCAATGAAATTTTTAGAAATACATATTAACTATGATTCACTATATATATAATAAAAAAATTAAAATTTATGATAAATAATATTAAAATAATAAATTTAATAGCGGGACACAGAAAATCATGTTGGAACAAAAGCTTCCGACCCAAATTTTTAATTTTTTTTTGATAAATTATATAAGTATATAAAGAATTTTTTAAAGATAGGGCGACGAAGGTTTCGAACTCAAGACATTAACCTCCTACCGTTATGTTAATACACGCACACTCCCAAACTTTTAAAGTTAACTCAAAGAAAATTATGATAATTTTATTTTGATTGGCCTCAAATTCCCACAATAATTATGTTGAAGTTAAATTTGAAAAATAAAATAAAAAATGACAATATCGCAATACGTTTTACACAATAAAATGATCTTTTCCCCCTTTTTACGAGTTTTTTTTTTTTAATCACTCACAGGATGAGGGGTTAGGCAGACCCACAACCTATAGATAAACCATCAACCCGTATCACATACACGATGGTGCCTAAAAGTAACAACGTCCAATAAAATCAACAAGGAAAAGCCGAAAGTAAACAAACCAGAAACATAAAAAAATGTAGCTCAAGAATGACTGCATCCAGAAGACAAAGAAAACAAACCAAAACAAACATCACACTTTCACTTTACTCTTTACGAGTTGTTTGTTTCCATTTCATTTCAGGTCACACCAGGGCCTCTCATAATTAAACATCACACTTTACTCTTTTTTTTTTTTTTCTAAGTAAAATTTATTAAGCTACGTACAAGGTGTATGTGCAACAGATGAAAGAGACAACAAGTATAAATGATAGAAAGAAAAAATAATAATATATCCCAAAACGTTAGGACGCAAAGAGGGATTGCAAATCCATCACACTTTACTTTTTTTATGGAGCAACATACTTCTTTTTTTTTTCTTTTTGAGAGGATGGAACTAGTGATGCCCAGGTCGACCCTGAACTGGCCCAGAATCGACCCTAAGTCAACGATTCAAGCTCAGACTGTTGACCACAGGCCGGAATTGGAACCGCTAGAGTCCCAATCCGGTTACGGACCTCCGAAGTGTGAACCGAAAACCACCGGTTAACCGCCTAAAATTGACGATTTTCGATTATTTTTAATTTTTTATTTAATTCAAATTTGAGACTAGTTATTAGTGTAGTACTAATAAAATTGTTTAATAAATTTAGTTTACTTGTTCAATTTTATAATTGGAAAATTATAATTTATTTGTACAAGTAAATTAATTTTTTACTTTAAATTTAATAAAAATACGAATTTTATTACATTTTGGGTGTTAATGTGTTATAATTTTATTTCATTTATAGTTTTTTAAACAATTTTGTTACATATGTAATGGATTAAATAACATAATTTAATAAAAAAAATATACACAGTACATAAAACGTTAAAAAAAAAAATAGGACAATCAACGGTTCGGTCTTTCTCAATCTCTTCACGGGTCGATTAGGTGAACCGGGCATCACTAGATGGGAACATCAGACTTTATTAGTCCGATAAAATTGACGGCCGACAAACATCTCTCTCTTCCTCAAATTATAAGTCTTCATAATCATTGTGAAGCTTGTGAATTATTACTCGAGCTGGACTTAGAGGTTGTTTGGCTAAGTTTATTTTAAAGAGCTTATAAGCTCTTGGAGCTTATAAGATATTTCAAGAGCTTATAAGTTGTCAAAGTGTTTAGATAATTGAGCTTATAAGCTAGAGAGTGAATTTTTTTGCTAGAGAGAGAAAATATTTTTTAGAGAGAGAAAATCGAAGAAAAATGAACTTAAATGATATATGATGAAAATAATAAATTATAGTTGAAAAATATTTGTAAAATGATTGTTTCATATGATATTATAAAAAAATAAGTTGGGGTAGAAGAACTTATTTTTTGGGGAGCTTATAATTAAGCTGTTTAGGAGCTTATTTTGCCAAACATTTTGAAGAAGCTTATAAGCTTCTAAACAGCTTATAAGCTCAGCCAAACACCCTCTTAAAATCTCTGGTGAATATGTGCTTGAAGCTTATATAAAAGTGGTTAGTATTGAGAAAGCATCAGATAATTATTTCGTGTTTAAAGTTTGTAGCTAGGATCCTTCGAAATTGTGGTTTACATATAATAATTGAGCAAATCGACTGAAAAATTTGAACTAATATTTCTTAAATTCATAAGTAGTCATCTAATAATGGAAATGCCTTCCGGTCAATATGCTTTGGGAAAGCTACAACTCGAACAAGAGAGATTAAATGGACTTGGGAGATTGGTTACTCAGCCATCGATCAATTACAAGGCCAGTTTAATCATAGTATAACTAGAGATTAATTTATTGACCAGAAATCAGATTTTATTTTTGAATCGTATACTTGTTGAATAACACAAAACCTCATCTAACATTTTAATTTAAGCTATACACTAAATCCTCAGATTGATTATTTATACAAAAGTAGATCATCTCCATTTACACTATTATAAAGGTATAGAGCTGTCAAATTTGGATCAGTCGAGAATTTGTTGAGTCTAAGCGCATAGCCTTGTTTAATTTGACAACCCCTAAACATTTTAGTGGTATAAACAAATTACTCCATATAATATCGAAAATACTTGTACTAGTTCAAATATGTTTAAGCAATTCCGCCACGGCCAACCGTGGCCTACATCTCGCCACAAGCGGCTGAGTCTTGGGCATAGTAAGCCCCGGCGATCCGGCCATATCGACCATCTCCTTATCAAGGCGCGCCCATTCAAAGCACTGAATGAGTGATGCGAGGGCTAGGCCTATGACACGTAACGCCATGTTCTCACCGGGGCACCCTCTCCTCCCATATCCAAACGGCATCAACGCAAACGACCCTTCCTTTTTCTCTTCGATACCAATGAATCTCTCGGGCTTAAACTCCATTGGATGATCCCACACCTTGGGATCTCTTTGTATGGCCCATGTATTCACCAACAACATTGTCCCACGTGGCACCCGGTACCCCCCGACCGTGCATGCCGCCGATGACTCGTGTGGCACGAGCATCGGCCCCACCGGGCACACACGAAATGTCTCTTTTATTACACTTTGTAGATAGGGCAGGTGAGGGAGGTCAGAATCATCGACGAGTCGAGAATGACCGACCTGACGGTCAATCTCGGCTCGTGCCTTTATTAGTGCGTCCGGATTGTTGAGTAGGAGCGACATTGCCCATTCCATTGTTGATGATGATGTGTCCGTGCCAGCCGACAACATCACCTGATCAAAAATATAACACACAATTCAAACCAATCGAAAATTAATTTATCAATTTGTATAAATTGTAGTTGCATACATACCTGCATCATGCCTCTAATGATCTCATCTTTGTAATTTTGAGGATCATTCTCTTGTAACGACAAAAGCACATCGATCAACGTCGTAGTCCTCTGTTTCTCCGAATTGATATTTCTGTGCTCCTCGATCAAATCCTGCATGAAATTATCCCTCTTCTCTTGCAACGCCTTGAGCTTGCTTTCAATCTTATCCATCCCAAACCACCGCAAAATCGGCACGAAATCGCCGATATTGGTGGCGCCGCTGACTTGGAAAGTCTCCGTCACGATCTCCTTGAACCTCAACCTCTCATCCGAATTCCCCGGAACGTCGTCGTAGTATCGCTTCCCGCCGATCATCATCATCATCACGTTCAGCGTCATCTCGAAGAAGGCGGATTTCATCTCAACTACTCGGTATCCGTCCTCGCTCTCTCTGCCGCCGCTGAGAAGGCGGCGCACGAGGCGGCGGACATCGTCCCGCCGCACGCCGGCGAACGTCT
This sequence comes from Salvia miltiorrhiza, assembly GCF_028751815.1. Lineage (NCBI taxonomy): Eukaryota > Viridiplantae > Streptophyta > Magnoliopsida > Lamiales > Lamiaceae > Salvia > Salvia miltiorrhiza. The sequence goes on from NC_080388.1 coordinate 59,782,668, forward strand.
GGACGCGGTGGGCTGAGAGCATCTCGACGGTGGCGATGCGGCGGAGGTTGCGCCAGTGGTCGCCGTAGGAGGCCCAGACGAGGGAGGTATAGCCGTAGCCGAGGTGTTTTCCGGCCAGCAGCCTCGGGCGATTGGCGAAGACGACGTCGTTCTTGGTGAAGCATTCCTCCGTCGCGGCGGGGGAGGAGACGACGAGCACGGGGCGGGAGCCGAACTGGAGCAGCAGGATGGGGCCATATTTTTGGGAGATTTTGGCTAGGGTTTGATGCAAGGGTTTTTTGAAGAGATAGAGGTGGCCGAGAATTGGGAGTGAGAGCGGCGGGCTTGGAGGGTAATTTAAGGTTTTCGTGAGGAGAAATGGGCGGAATAGTAGATACAAAACAAAGAGAAGCCAGGAAATGAAGAGGAAGTGTGAGACTGAGAATTCCATTAATGCTTATAGCAGAGCTTGTCTTTGTGAACAAGATACGATTTGTTACTACTATAGTACCTTATTAATAAGCCAATTTTAATCGATGAAAATTATATGACATCGACCCAATCAGGGCCCCACATCTATGTAAGTTGAGAGAGAATTGGATTTTTTATATATATGCCACACATAGTCGTGCACGTTATGTTGTAAAGGGCATGTCATGTTCCTTATTTTAATAAAATTGATACAATTTACTTGATTGAGAATTTTTATTTTTAAAAGTAGACTTTATCTATTCTCACTTTTTTCATAGATAAGAATCAAGTAAAACTAGCTTGAGTAATAGAAATAATCAAAAACTTTGAAATATTTCAAAATTTCAATCCATCAAAATAAACAAGAAATTAACCTTATTACTTCTATCTATTAAAATTAATTTTTCAAAATAAACGTCCCGATCCCCAGGGGCGGATCTACAGTATGGCTGCACTGGGCTCCAGCCCAGTGCAAGCCCAATATTTTTTCTAATATATATTCTTCCTATCTACATAACCCGGCCCAAATTCTAGCCCACAGCCCAGCCCAACCTAAAAAACAAGACTTCTACATAATCTCAACATATAAATAAAACTGACAGTTAGCAAACTATTAAGAAAATAGGCATTGCACAAAATCAGCAATAGTAAAGTGGTAGTTCTCGTCCCCTAAAAAAAATCATAGTTCTTGTCTCTGACTCCAAAGTCTTGATCAATTTGAATTTAATAATTTTCCATCATCTCAACAAGCAAATCACGGTATGTAGTTTAAAATCCCAACTTAGAATTAATATCATAATTAATCTCATTTTTGTTGAATTTAATTTGATAATATTAAAGATTGAAATAGAGTAGAATAATTTTTAATTATTTATTTAAAACACTTCTATTTAAATTGTAACTAGTACGTTCACCCATGCGATGTGAATTATAAATAAGAAATACAAGAAAAAATATAGTATCAAACTATTCATAGTAACTGCTTAATATTATATATTGATTTGCTACATTTATGTTATTTTTATCCTATTTTTCTTTCTTAATAATTTTTAATGTTGAATTTGAGTCAATTTTCAAGTTAAAAGTAAAATTACGAATTATTAATAATGAAAATTAGTTCATTTGTTTAGAAAATGAAACATTTTTTTTAAAAAAATGCATAAAAAGTATGTCTTTATGTGCTTTCAATCCACTATTAAAAAAAATGTATGAAAAGGAAGTGTACGAAATACTCAAAAAAGAAAATTCTTCGGGGGCACCCGTCCTCGAACCGTGTGTAAATATTTTCAAATGTTGTAATTCAACAAAGTCAGCCCCCCCTAACGTTAAATCCTGGATCCGCCCCTGCCGATCCCTAAATGTGTGCGCATGTTAGCATAGTACTAAAGTTACATATTCTAATATTATACCGACTAAAAGTGTATGTGCATGTTAACATAGTAATAGAGTTTTCAATATTTGAAGCAAAAAGTCTTAAATTTGAGTTCACGTTATATTAATTTAAAAAAATATAAATTAAATAGAAAAGATATCACTACAAGGAAATGTGGCTCTAACGACCGAAATTTCGGTCGTTAAAACCCAAAAATCGGTCGTTAATATTTTTAACGACCGATTTAACGACCATTTTTTCCAGTCGTTGTTTGCATCGTCGTCCGAGTTTTAACGACCGTTTTTTTGGTCGTTAAATTTAACGACATATTTTTTATTTTTAACGACCGAAATTTCGGTCGTTAAAAAGAGAAAAAAAATAAAAAAATATAAATTAAAAAAATTATTTTTTTTAAATTACAACTGAAATTTTATTTTTAACGACTGAAAATTCGGTCGTTAAAAATTAATAAAAAAAATATTTTGTTTTCGAAAAAAAAAATATATATATATTTTTTATCTTTATATCCCACAAGTATTTTTAGTGTATTTCTAATGTATTTTGACCTTAATTGCATACCATTTGACGAACTTCCCAGTAGGTCACCCATCTTACTTGTGCTCTAAGTCAATAGCGCTTAACCTTGAAGTTCCTTTTGAGTAGTCATCAGTACAGAACACTCGTATTATTGATATATATAGTACCTATTAATTCATTTAAACTCTAATTCAATATAAAATATCATTAATCATTCATAACCTTATAATATGTCGAGATAATAATTAAGATTTGTGGTGCCGGTGAAACATTGACGGTAAATATACGATCGAAATTAAAATAATAAAAAATTAATATTATCGTAATTAAAAAAAGAAAAGAAAATATGAGTATGAAAAATAACAATCAAATATACAACAAAATCAATATTAAATCAAATAATCAATATTAATAAAATTAATATTTGAAAAATAATTTTATTATTTTAAAATAATAAAATTATTAATATTTTGAAAATAATGAATCTAATAATTTAGAAAATATAAGTCTAATAATTTATTATTATTTGAAAATAATATCACATTTTTATTAATAATCAATATTATCTATTTTTTTAGAATAATATTATGAAAATAACAATCATTTTTAAAATATTCTCTATAATTTGAAAATAGTAATTAAATAGAAAATTAATAAACAATAATTAAATATTTATATATATATATATATATATATATATCTAATCAAAAAATAAAAATAAAAAGGAAATTTAAAAATTTTAAAAATTGAAAAAATAATATTAACGACCGATTATTCGGTCGTTAATAAAATAAATAAATTAATTAAAATAAATAAATAAATAAATAAATAATAAAGAAAAATAATTTTAACGACCGAAAAATTCGGTCTTTGAAAAAAATAATTAAAAAAATATTTTTTTATTTAAAAAATATTAAAAAAATAAAAAATGATATGAACGACCGAATAATTCGGTCGTTAAAAAAATAATTTTTTTTTTTAAAAATTTGTTTAAAAGAAAAATTGTTTTAAAAAAAAATAAAAAATATATATTAACGACTGAATTGTCGGTCGTTAAAATTATAAAAAAAAAATTTACGATCGAAAATTCGATCGTTAAGAAAAATAAAATATTAAAATATTAAAAAAATAATTAGTGACCGAATTTTCGGTCGTTAAAAAATAAAATCGGTCATGAAACGGTCGTAAATCGGTCGTTAAGGCCGCAAAATTAACGACCGAAAATTTTGGTCGTTAAACGCGTGTTTTCTTGTAGTGTATTCACTAAATGTTACACGTGTGACACCGACAAACATGATTTATGTATCTTAATTTTATATGATTTGTTGTCATTTACCTTCGTATTTTCCTTATGAATACGTGTTTGTGTCATAGTGTTGAAATTTATGAAGATTTGATGCTTAGTTGTAGTTTTGGTGTGATTTCAGGAAAAGTCAAAGAAATTTTGGAGAATGTAAAAGCATGGTGTTGAAATAAAGTTCAAGAGGAATTCGTAAGCACAAACAAAGATCGAATCGAAACTCAGACGAGGGAGAATAGAGTCGAGAAAGTCTGTTACACCAGGCCACACGACTGTGGCCAATGTCCAAATCTTTCCAGGGAACCCTCGCGGTCCAGGCCGCGGCCGTAGGCCCCTCATGCTTGTCCATGTTCCTCAGTCGCGATCACGACCGTGACCTCAGGAAAAAGACAGAGTTTGGCTAATTGTAGGCCCCATTCACGATTTTCAGCTTTTACACTCCTAAAACCTTTAAATTTGGAAAAAAAAAATATCATACTTTACATTATTCAACACTCGCCCAACTCCACTCTAAACCCTAACCTCCATTACTACACCCACCTACCCAAGATTGAAGGGTATTGAATAAGAGAGAAGAGGAAAAGTAGATTAAATATTGAAGATAATAAGATTGAATAAGATTTGTCATTTATACTCTCTCTTTGATTATGTCTTTTCTTGATTGGATCACTGGACCTGACCCGTGTCCAGCCTCAATCTTACCCGTCTCTTCCATACACTTGATATCTCATTAATGTAGTCTAACTATAATTGAAAAAATCATGGTTTCAAAAAAAAATTGAAAAATTCACCATTGGTATATATTAATCTGCACATACAGGCAAGTATTTACTTTGATTGATTTTTCAAGAGCATTCAATTAATATTTTTTTTGAGGTCAACATTCATATAATAACTAATCCTATTGAATTCAAATTTGGAATATTTAAACTTTCAAAATATTTTTCTATTCTATATACTAATTAAACTTGATAGAATTTAATTTTACTATTATACATTCCTCACACATTAGTCAATATATACCACTAAATTTTAATACACAATTGAGCATCAACTTGTGCTTTTATGCACTAAACAATTTATTACGATGTTTTTTATGATTTACTATAGCTTAGTTTACTAGTTAATCATTTTTAAAGAATGATTAATAATAGTTCCTTATTTATCTTTAGTGGTGATTCAAACTTAACATAATAATTGGAGAAGAAATAATTATCAATTAAGATGTGCTCTGTGAGTTCTTTTTTTGAAATTCCAAGAGGTATTTGAATATAATCAATTATGCAACCCGCATGCGGACGTGTCACACCCCAATTCTTGAAGGAATAAACTATAATCGAGGTGCGACTAAAATCATAGAAATAAACAAGGAAAGAACCTTGTGGGATTCAAATAATAGGTTAAAAAGTCGGGGAACGCCCTTTGAGTGAAGAAAGACAAAAATCAAGTGATATTAATCAATCAACAACATTCTAAGCCTTAGGATCACAAGTTCGGTTTCATGCTTCCGATAACCAACGTTAATAACATAGAGCTAGAAGTTGAGAGTTTAAGCTCGATAAGAAACATAATTCAGAATTTAACATAAAAGTCTTAAGTTGGAGAAATAAAAGACAAATAAGAGCTAGTGCAACAGCGGAAGACAAAATACGGAGTTGAACCCTAGCCTCAGCTCTGCCCCGTCAGCACCGACCAATCAACCTGAAAACATTTGAAAGAAATTTTGGGCTAAGTACTAATGTACTTAGTGGGCTAGCATTTTTATAAATATTTCATAATCATAAGAGCAGTTTATCCAATTATACTTTACATGACTTAGAAGGTTTTAAAACAAAAATAACTTCTAAGCATGTTAAAACATTTTATTATATTGCGCGCAATTGTCACACTCCCTTTCCGTTACTCGCTGTGATCCCGGACCTTTTAGCCACCGACGGATCCATTACTCCTGCTTTACTTGGACTGAGGGCGTAACCCAGCCAAGCTCCCATTTGGGACCCAATGCTCCGGAACACATCCCGTCGAGCACCCTTATAACGCCTCATACATGATTAGTGCCCGATGGAGATCAACCCACCGAGTCAGCTAATAGGTGTACACAATTCTCAAACAACGTGTTAGGTCATAAGAGAACCTCGATCGATTAACTTATGCGAGCCTTAAACAGAGCAGAGTGCACAAAAATATTTATTGGATAAACAGTTTTCATTTCATTGAAATATTTAAGCTCAATAGCTAAATCATACATTTGGAAAATAAGCCCACCTGAATAGGCAAAGCCTGTCGTTTATTCTTAACTCTGAATTGGTATAGCAGTGCTAGTCCTCACGATCCACAAAGCCTACAAGAAATCTATAATCTTAATAGGTCTCCTGAATCTAATCTTAAGTCATAGTGAAGTGCTTAATATTCTATGATTCACTTAGCCGGGTTTTCAAAATTTAATGAATAAATAATTAAAAACATTTCTCTTGAGTTAAGAACACCAACAATATTCTTACTCATATTTCTTTAATAATTGGAATTATAATAAAACCAATTAAATCATAAATATTCTTATTGCAAAATATAATGCAAATTATGTCATGCTTAGCATATAATAAGTAATTACTTAAAATATGCACATAATAATAATATAATATTATTATGAAAATTATCCTTTAGATAAATTAATCAAACTAATAATAGTTCAATTAATTAAAAATAAGAAAGCCCAATTTAATTAATTGAAGGCAGTCCAAAGTCCTTAAATAAAATAAGGCCCAACAAATTTATTAATTAAAAGCCCAACTGAAACAAAAATAAATAAAATCTCGGCCCAAATACTCATAAAAATCGGCCCATGACTCGAGCCCACTACTAATTAAAATCGGCCCAAGCAAAATAAAAAAATCGCAGCCCAAAACTAATTAATACCCGGCCCAACACTCAAGCCCACTCCCCAACTTCAAACCCAACCCCAAAGCCCAACACTCTAACTAAGCCCTAGCCCAACTCAAACCCATATCTTCTTCCCCCTTCTCATATCAGACGCACACCTCACAAACACAAACGCACACACACGCATACAGCAACACCCTCTTCTTTTCCGGCAGAGGTAGCAGCGCCGCCTCCGCCGCCCGACCGCCGTCCCCTGACTCCCTTCTCCCCCATCTCTCGTCTCACACACAGACGCACGCACCCACCCAACGTCGCCAACAGCCCCGTTCAGCCCTCTCTCCCTCGGTTCCGCCAGAAACTCCGCCGCCTCGGAAGCTCGCCGGAGCAACGGCGAATACTCTCGGCTCTCCCTTCTCTCATCTCCCTCACGCAGCAGGCGCAACCGCCGCGGAGCTCCGCCGCCTCCGGCGTCCTCGCAGCAGATCCGCCGTCGCCTCCTTCTGAAAATCCAGCGGACGACGGCAGCGGCTTCACGCCACCACCACCAGCGTCCTAACCCCCAACTCTCTCTTTCCACCTTGGCGACGACGAGCGCCGCCGCCTCCCTCGGTCTCTCTCTCGGCGACAGCAGCAACAGCTCGTCACTGCGCCGTCGACGCACAGCCAACCTCTTCCCACCCCTGACTCGACTCATACAAGCAGCAACAACAACCAACCGATTCGACGCCTCAAACTCGAAAGCAAGCTAAATCAAGATCAAGACTCCTCTTTTCTTTCTTTCGTTTATTAACAGACTTGAAAACTATTTAGTACTTGCTTATGCACATACATGAATGTATATATATATATAAATATATGCATATATCTGTGAGATGATGAATATGGATTTGTTTCTCTGCTTTAGGCTCAATTAGCACAGGAAGTAAACTAATTGAGTTAGAATTATAACCTTTTGATGAGGTTTCGGCTGGTGTTTGTTGTTGTATTTGTTGTTGTTTACTAAGCTTCTGTGAATGGAGTTCTGTGAATGGAGTTGTACAAGAATTTCAGATGTTGCTTTATTCAAAAATTTGCAAGAGAGACAAGGAGAAAAAAAAAAAAAAAATGAAAGAATTTCAAAGTTCCAAACTTACATGGGCAGTGGCGTTTTTTTTTTAGAGAGAGAGAGCTTGGAAGTTGCTGAAGGTTGTAAGAATTAAATTATGAAATTATGATTGCAGTTCTTACCTCTGCACTTGTTCCTTGGTATGTAGGAGAAATGGTGAGTGGAAGGGAATGAGTATTATGGCTAAAGTTTATTTTGGTGGGGGGCAAAGTATGGTGTGAAGTGTGAGTGGGGAGAGTGGAAAGTGTGAGTGGGTAGTGATGTTAACGTTGGTGGTGGAAGTAATGAATTGGTGAGTAGTGTAGCACCATTGATGAGTAGTGGATTGAGGATGAGATATGGGAGGATTTTATTAGTCTGCATAAATACATGTATGCTAAAAATAATCATGATATAGGGTGGCTATTAGGAACATAAATAATATATCGGGACTGTAATAAATACTTCAGGGTTTGCTAAATAAATATTTCGTGAAGAATACTTGAATGCTAAATTAAATAAATATGCAATGCATATAAATTCAATAACTAAATTTACAAATATTTTTGTAAATCATTTTTGTTGGAATTAAAAATAAATAAATTTTCTTTTATCCGGCGTGAATCAACTTAATATCTAAGTTTTAAAAAAAAAATTCTAAATTTGATATAAATAGGCGGGGTGTTACATTCCTCCCTCCTTATAAAAATTTCGTCCTCGAAATTGCATATCTGGGTCATCTAGTTTGGATACTAGACTTTCATTCCACTCAACTCTTGTGCGGCACTAAATCATATACGTACTTAATTCCCTAACAGCGCGACATCGTTTAGCAAACTAGAAAATTTTCCTCAAACTCTGGTACGTCGTTATGTCGTGGAAACTTGTCTCGTCCTCTCCTGAAGATTGAAGAGGGATCTTTCTCTTGTTAAAAGTATCGTGGCGCTGACTTGAGTAAGTCAACCAATTCGAGGATTGCGTCAATTTCTATCATAAGAATAACATGTAAGTATGTCAAAATGTTTCGGCGCCTATATCGAGTTCTGAGTTCGCGGTGACGTCCTTAGTAGCAGTCTTTCATCGTCAGTTGTACTAACTTTTATCGTTGTTACGGACGATTATAGCGTAAATTCTAATTTCTTACAAGCAACATATGAAATGGAAGAATAGGATACTCCAATATTGAATAGAGCTATAATCGACATGTCGAAAACATTAATCGTACCTGCCAGGTTTCCGTGATCTCCTGCTGCTCGGTGTTGGTTAAGGGCATAGGCCCTAGCGTATCGTGGTTGGTTCTGATTTCCTCTAGGACCTTGGTTTTGTCGTTGTTGGTTTCCAGGATTTTGTTGTTGGGGTGCTCCTCCTCCCTTCTTTGGGCATGTCGAGACATAATGCCCGGCCTCTCCGCAGTTATAGCAGACGTTCATTCCTTTCAGACATTCTCCCGGATGGAGTTTTTGACATTTTGGGCAAGGAGTTTGAACTATTGCTTGAGGTTGTGGGTTCTGATGTTGATTCTGATTTTGATTTGCCGTCCATGGTTTCTTCCCATTTCCAATGTTTCCACCAGTCCCTTCATTCCATTTTCTCTTTCCCTTACTACCATCTTGAGATGGTACAAATCCAAACTGTTCGGGGGATTTTCCTTTCTCCCTTGGCAACAATGACTCAATAGTGAGGGCTCTGCTCAATGTCTGCGCGTAGGTGAGACCGCCTTGACTTGCTAGGGAAATCGCTATCTCGTGACGCAGTCCGTTTCTGAACTTCTCTGCGCGTTTCTCATCGCTGTCCACCAACGTCGGAGCATATCTTGATAGCTGATTGAAGGCTCTATCATACTCGGTCACAGTTCCCGTTTTCTGTCTCAAATTCCAAAACTCGTTCTGTTTCTTTTGTCGGTAACATCCTGGTATATACTTCTCATACAATTCAGCCTTGAATTCTTCCCATGTGAAATTCTCCCACTGTTCGTCAGTCATAGTCCGCCTCACTGACTCCCACCAAAAGTCAGCTTCGTCCACCAACTGATAAGTTGCGCATGCCACTTTATCCTCATCGTCACAACGGATGTAGTTGAAGATCCGTTCTATTGCCCTAACCCATTTCTCGGCATCCGCAGGTTCGCCCAATCCATCAAACGTTGGGGGTTTTTCCTTGCGAAACTTTTCCTCGGCTGTGCGATTTGGTGCTACTTGTGGAATAGGCTCTTCGGGTACAAATCCCCTACCGCGCCCACGGCCACGTCCGCGCCCTCTACCACGTCCTCTTGGTGCACCTTCCATTCTGATTGACGGACGAGAATCAGCAGACAAAGAGACTCATTCGGCATACATACATACATACATACATATATAGATATACACGAGATATATCGCTTCTATAGTGTAACCATGTGAAAGACTAGTTCTACGTGGAAACTAATCTAAACTTAAGTGGAATAACTTAAGTGAAACCTTAATCTCATGACATTTCTTCTACGTTGTAACATATCTATGTTAAACGTTGCTATCTTATCATTCCTTACTTAAATCGATCAAGCGGAGCTTTCACGACTAACATTTCTAAAGTATCCTTGGGTAGTACTCAAACGATTTGTAAGAGACTCATCATTCATATCGTACAGGCAGTGGACCTAACACGATAACATAAAACTTTTCATTCATTTAATCATTTGTTTCTTTTGAAACCTTTAAACATATGGACAATAAATGCCCCTTTCATAAAAATTTTCTTAATCCGGAAAGATTAATGAAATCTAACTCGACCATAAATTCATTGATTCGTTAAGGGCTCGGGTAATCCCAAACACGACATACATACATACATTGGTTATATGAGTTAAAGGCTCAAAATAACAATATGAAAGCGATAAGCAATTCATATAACATCATACATTGAAAGCGCGCACTTCTTAAAAACTTTGAAAGCATTTAAAATCATTGAAATTTTTAAGTCGTACCTTTTGTTGCGGCAGTGTGACGGCGAGCTGAGGGTCAACAAATTTTCTTAGAAGTCTAGAGATACTATTCTAGACTCGTCATTGAAAAGCTTATGGTTATCAGAAACATGAAAGAAAACTTATGCTCTGATACCATTCTGTCACACCCCAATTCTTGAAGGAATAAACTATAATCGAGGTGCGACTAAAATCATAGAAATAAACAAGGAAAGAACCTTGTGGGATTCAAATAATAGGTTAAAAAGTCGGGGAACGCCCTTTGAGTGAAGAAAGACAAAAATCAAGTGATATTAATCAATCAACAACATTCTAAGCCTTAGGATCACAAGTTCGGTTTCATGCTTCCGATAACCAACGTTAATAACATAGAGCTAGAAGTTGAGAGTTTAAGCTCGATAAGAAACATAATTCAGAATTTAACATAAAAGTCTTAAGTTGGAGAAATAAAAGACAAATAAGAGCTAGTGCAACAGCGGAAGACAAAATACGGAGTTGAACCCTAGCCTCAGTTCTGCCCCGTCAGCACCGACCAATCAACCTGAAAACATTTGAAAGAAATTTTGGGCTAAGTACTAATGTACTTAGTGGGCTAGCATTTTTATAAATATTTCATAATCATAAGAGCAGTTTATCCAATTATACTTTACATGACTTAGAAGGTTTTAAAACAAAAATAACTTCTAAGCATGTTAAAACATTTTATTATATTGCGCGCAATTGTCACACTCCCTTTCCGTTACTCGCTGTGATCCCGGACCTTTTAGCCACCGACGGATCCATTACTCCTGCTTTACTTGGACTGAGGGCGTAACCCAGCCAAGCTCCCATTTGGGACCCAATGCTCCGGAACACATCCCGTCGAGCACCCTTATAACGCCTCATACATGATTAGTGCCCGATGGAGATCAACCCACCGAGTCAGCTAATAGGTGTACACAATTCTCAAACAACGTGTTAGGTCATAAGAGAACCTCGATCGATTAACTTATGCGAGCCTTAAACAGAGCAGAGTGCACAAAAATATTTATTGGATAAACAGTTTTCATTTCATTGAAATATTTAAGCTCAATAGCTAAATCATACATTTGGAAAATAAGCCCACCTGAATAGGCAAAGCCTGTCGTTTATTCTTAACTCTGAATTGGTATAGCAGTGCTAGTCCTCACGATCCACAAAGCCTACAAGAAATCTATAATCTTAATAGGTCTCCTGAATCTAATCTTAAGTCATAGTGAAGTGCTTAATATTCTATGATTCACTTAGCCGGGTTTTCAAAATTTAATGAATAAATAATTAAAAACATTTCTCTTGAGTTAAGAACACCAACAATATTCTTACTCATATTTCTTTAATAATTGGAATTATAATAAAACCAATTAAATCATAAATATTCTTATTGCAAAATATAATGCAAATTATGTCATGCTTAGCATATAATAAGTAATTACTTAAAATATGCACATAATAATAATATAATATTATTATGAAAATTATCCTTTAGATAAATTAATCAAACTAATAATAGTTCAATTAATTAAAAATAAGAAAGCCCAATTTAATTAATTGAAGGCAGTCCAAAGTCCTTAAATAAAATAAGGCCCAACAAATTTATTAATTAAAAGCCCAACTGAAACAAAAATAAATAAAATCTCGGCCCAAATACTCATAAAAATCGGCCCATGACTCGAGCCCACTACTAATTAAAATCGGCCCAAGCAAAATAAAAAAATCGCAGCCCAAAACTAATTAATACCCGGCCCAACACTCAAGCCCACTCCCCAACTTCAAACCCAACCCCAAAGCCCAACACTCTAACTAAGCCCTAGCCCAACTCAAACCCATATCTTCTTCCCCCTTCTCATATCAGACGCACACCTCACAAACACAAACGCACACACACGCATACAGCAACACCCTCTTCTTTTCCGGCAGAGGTAGCAGCGCCGCCTCCGCCGCCCGACCGCCGTCCCCTGACTCCCTTCTCCCCCATCTCTCGTCTCACACACAGACGCACGCACCCACCCAACGTCGCCAACAGCCCCGTTCAGCCCTCTCTCCCTCGGTTCCGCCAGAAACTCCGCCGCCTCGGAAGCTCGCCGGAGCAACGGCGAATACTCTCGGCTCTCCCTTCTCTCATCTCCCTCACGCAGCAGGCGCAACCGCCGCGGAGCTCCGCCGCCTCCGGCGTCCTCGCAGCAGATCCGCCGTCGCCTCCTTCTGAAAATCCAGCGGACGACGGCAGCGGCTTCACGCCACCACCACCAGCGTCCTAACCCCCAACTCTCTCTTTCCACCTTGGCGACGACGAGCGCCGCCGCCTCCCTCGGTCTCTCTCTCGGCGACAGCAGCAACAGCTCGTCACTGCGCCGTCGACGCACAGCCAACCTCTTCCCACCCCTGACTCGACTCATACAAGCAGCAACAACAACCAACCGATTCGACGCCTCAAACTCGAAAGCAAGCTAAATCAAGATCAAGACTCCTCTTTTCTTTCTTTCGTTTATTAACAGACTTGAAAACTATTTAGTACTTGCTTATGCACATACATGAATGTATATATATATATAAATATATGCATATATCTGTGAGATGATGAATATGGATTTGTTTCTCTGCTTTAGGCTCAATTAGCACAGGAAGTAAACTAATTGAGTTAGAATTATAACCTTTTGATGAGGTTTCGGCTGGTGTTTGTTGTTGTATTTGTTGTTGTTTACTAAGCTTCTGTGAATGGAGTTCTGTGAATGGAGTTGTACAAGAATTTCAGATGTTGCTTTATTCAAAAATTTGCAAGAGAGACAAGGAGAAAAAAAAAAAAATGAAAGAATTTCAAAGTTCCAAACTTACATGGGCAGTGGCGTTTTTTTTTTAGAGAGAGAGAGCTTGGAAGTTGCTGAAGGTTGTAAGAATTAAATTATGAAATTATGATTGCAGTTCTTACCTCTGCACTTGTTCCTTGGTATGTAGGAGAAATGGTGAGTGGAAGGGAATGAGTATTATGGCTAAAGTTTATTTTGGTGGGGGGCAAAGTATGGTGTGAAGTGTGAGTGGGGAGAGTGGAAAGTGTGAGTGGGTAGTGATGTTAACGTTGGTGGTGGAAGTAATGAATTGGTGAGTAGTGTAGCACCATTGATGAGTAGTGGATTGAGGATGAGATATGGGAGGATTTTATTAGTCTGCATAAATACATGTATGCTAAAAATAATCATGATATAGGGTGGCTATTAGGAACATAAATAATATATCGGGACTGTAATAAATACTTCAGGGTTTGCTAAATAAATATTTCGTGAAGAATACTTGAATGCTAAATTAAATAAATATGCAATGCATATAAATTCAATAACTAAATTTACAAATATTTTTGTAAATCATTTTTGTTGGAATTAAAAATAAATAAATTTTCTTTTATCCGGCGTGAATCAACTTAATATCTAAGTTTTAAAAAAAAAATTCTAAATTTGATATAAATAGGCGGGGTGTTACAGGACGGGACCTCATCACCACCCGTTTACGGTAGGAAAACATCACCCGCATGCAGGCGAAAAATGTCCTGCATGTGGGACCTCAACATCAAACAATACAACACCGCACGCAAACAAAAATACAATACCACATAAAGTGGGAAAACATCACCGCACACAAACGGGATTGAACCCAAGAGCTCTCACAAATGAGAGTCTTTGGGTGCCTCAACTTTTCCACTAGAAAAATGCATCATTGGCATGTGCTCCGTGAGTTCTTGTCAACTTAGTTTTCTAGGTTAACACCACTTTCATAGCACACGTACTTTATAATTATATATCATCGTGAATACAATGGTAGTGTATAAATATTTGATGGGCTCAGAACGCCAGACACTAAAATGACTATAGACATGTCGCGGATTATAACTAACGAATATATATAACTCCCAAATTCTAGTTTGCCAGTTAATTTTACGATTTTTTTTTAAAAAAAAATAGCAAGTAATCATGGTTCAAGACCCATTGTAAATCTAGTTTCTTACAAACCAACCAACCAAAATTATTACTAAAGTTTGTCCATATATTGGGGTGTGTTTACTTTGTTAGTAAGGTTTTCATTTGAAAATGATGGATAAGAAAATGTGAGATAATATTATATTTTTCTCATTTTTTATCATGTGTTTACTACTTTGTTAGAAATAGATGGATAAATTATACTACACTTATCCTATACACTTGTTTACTTTGTTGGAAATGAATAGATAAATTAGTAATTTTACCAAATTGCCCTCAATTATAACTCATGATTAATTACCAAGATTAAACCTCTTGAGATTAGTTGTAGCTCAATATTTTTTTGGTATCCTTTTTTTTTCAGTTTCAATTCTATTCAATTATGACATAAAATTATTTTTATCAAATAATTTTACTTTTCATCTATCATTAAGTTTCAAATTAAACAACAATAATATAATTAATTACGGTTGAAATTAATTGTTCCAAATTTATACTATAACTTTTAATTTTATTTACAAACTTTGAAATTAATATATATATATATATATATATATATATATATATATATATACCCTAAAAAATTAGCAACAATTGAACAGCAATCAAGACTAATTCTAATACTAAAGTCCAATAAAAGCAAAGAAATGTAGCTTCACCAATTTCCCACTCAAAATACACGAACCATAAACATAATTTTGGCATCTTAATCAATTCTGCACACAAATTACAACCCCAAACCTCCTAATAACCTCCCAAATTCAAGAACAGAAACACATAAAACAGTAAATTGGGATGATTTTTACCCGAACCCATTAATTATTTACTTCTAGTGATAACATAAATTAAAATAGAATATCACATAAAACAAAAGCTAATCAAACATTATATCTAACCTTGAATTTATCTTCCAATTTCTCGATTAGATTTATGGAAAGGCAGAATTTATCTAACCCCGCCGGTGATATTCAGCAATGGCGATGGGAGGCAGACGGCGGAGCGACGGTCGAGGCTGAGACAGCGGGAGAGAGACCACTCGCGAGCACTCTGTAGGGTTCCCAAATTGAGAGAGAGACGATGGGAAATAGAGACAACGAGAGAGAGAGAGCGACTGACCGATAATCAAGCAAGTGGCGAGGCTGACGGCGGAGCTGGGTGGAGCGGCCACCGGGGCCGAGCAAAGCGGCGCCGATCAGAGAAGATTTTTGGGATTTCTAATGTTTGCAGGAGAGAATGAGAGAATCGCCAAACCCTACATTTTCAGAGGGTAAAATTGGAAAGTTAAAAAAATTGAAATGTTGGAAAATATTTTCACACCTTCCCAATAGGATAATATTATCCAACATTTGTGAGAAAAAGAGTGAAAAGGGGTTGCCCGAATAAATTATCCAACCTGACCGGAGAAAACTATCCATCATAGGAAACATGTGAAAATGATGGAAAATATACTTTTTCTAACATTTTCAATCAAAGTAAACACACCCTTATTTGTTTCGATACGACACTTCGAAATAATCAACCAATTTAATTAAACTACCAAATTACATTATATATGGATCAGATCTTATACTATTAGAAAGGTTCATCAATCATGTTTTCTAGAGTTTAAAATTATTGAAGGCCATTATCTTAGGGCAATTTGCAAAAATAGGCCACTATTTTACGGACTTGCAAAAATAAGCCAATTATTTTAGTTTTTGGCATTTTTAGGCCACATTTGAGCTCAATTCAGCATTTATAGGCCACTTTTTGGAGTCAAAATGTGGCCCAAAATAGCCTGATTGGGTACACATGTGGCCTAAAAATACCAAAAACTAAAATAATTGGCCTATTTTTGCAAGTGCGAAAAATAATGGCCTACTTTTGCAAATCGCCCTAAGATAATGGCCTGAAATAATTTTAAACTCTGTTTTCTACAAACAATGGACTTAAAAAATAATATTTGTACTGAAAATTGTGTGAATTTTTATTAAAGTATACAATATGATTTTTTTTGTCGATGAATAAATCATTTTAAAGATTGCGTTACAATAGACTCGAAAATTAAACCTTTGATTTCAAAAAGTGTGATTTTCTTAGTAAAGTATGTCTAGTGAATTGAGTGGTCAATCTAAAGTTTGACTTGTTTAATTAACGAAATTCACTAAACGTGCTCATTGAATCGAAATCCAACTAGATTGGCTCTTTACAGCTTTATATATCCATATTATCATCATTTACCTTAAGAATTTTCATCCTCACCCATCCCCTTTGTCATCTTTATCTTCCCTCTACTCTCGCCACTCCCTCATCATTTGTTTGTCCTTCCCCCTTACGACATATGCTTGGTATGATGAAACTGAACAACGAGAGAATGAAATATAAGTGCTTGTTTGGTTCAAGTACATGAATGGAAATGGAAAGAGAACGAAATCAAATAAAGGGAGGAATGATAGAGTTTTCTTAAGTAATTAAAATGAAATAGATCGATTGTTGGAAATGACTAGTTTTAATTTAAACCAATTAATATTCTTTAGACAACTAGAAAAATTAGAGGTTCGCCAACATAGATAATCACGAATAATGCAGAGCTTGTTGCGTGAGATAGACTGTTGGAAATGGCTAGTTATAGTTAAACCTTCTTTGATATCTTTCTCTCTATATCTCGTTTAAGTTTCTATCCCCATTGATTTATTGATAGATTTTCTATGGGCCATATAGAAAATGGGCTCTTTGAGAAGCCCACGCTCTGCCGTGCGAGGCTAACGTGGTGCTTGGGCCCACGCTCTGCCCTGCGAGGTTAACGTGGTGCTTGGGCCTATTCTTTTATTTCGAATATATCTTTTGGTTTGAATTGGGGTAGGGAATATGGGTTCCGAAACTTGGATATTTCTTTTTAATTTATAAAGGTAATTAAATAATAGTATTTCTAAAAATCCATTAATGAAAAACAACGTCATTTTACATTATCTGAAGGTTAAATAATTTATTTTGTGCATCGAGGTGGTGCTGTGCACATCTAGAACTGGAACAGCTGAACAGAGAATCCATGCATACATATCTAAATAGTAGAGATATAGATATTGATGAATAGTAAAGGGTGAAGGCCGATAGAAGCTATAGTATAAAGAAATATGTAGACCTTCTCAAATACTAGCAGTAGAGCGGAGTCGGGGGAGCCTCCCAAATTTTTAGTTTTTTTTTTTTTTTTTTTTTTTTTAAAAAATATGTACATGTGTTTATACCTACTTTATATATACGTCCCATAAAAATATATAGTATAATTTTTTCGTTTCATAAAAATATGCATAGTTTATTTATAGCAATAATTCTCTCACTAAACATCACAGTCAACGTGAGACACTTTCTCCATTCATACTATATTTTATAGAATTTTTTAAAATTCGCGTCGTCTCAAACTATAAATATTTTAATGGGAGTATTATAAAAGAATCTTGTTTTATAAAAGTTGATTTGCTTATTATATGCCTTCATATACACTTAATTTAAGATTAATTATGTTATTTAAAACTATATAACTATATAATCTATGAAAATATTAGTATTCATTATTATTATTATTGTGCTTGTCTTTTAATAAAAAATACCAAAAATATATGGAATGCCCCAAAAAAATTGTAATGTATTGAAACTAGTTTGTAATGTATTGAAACTATATAATCTATAAAAATGTTGTTTGTTATTATTACTATTATACTTGTTTATTTAATAATAAATGCCTAAAATGTATGAAATGTCCAAAAAAAATTATTCGTTATTATTACTATTATGCTTGTCTTTTCTTACTATTGATTTTAGTTTATAATGTACTGAAACTATATAATTTATGAAAATATTATTTATTATTATTATTATTATGTTTATGTTTTAATAAAAAAATATCTAAATATACGAAGTTTAGTACTCTCTCGAACTAAATGTCTCCGCCACTACACTATTAATAAAATGAAAATTACAGGAGGTGAAGCAGATCATTTCATTTGATCATAATTCACAAATCTGCTGGAAAAAGCAGGAAAGAGAAAAGGAGATAAAGGAAAAATAGGGCGGGAAGTATAGATAAAACTGTGGGCGGCGGAGTCGTACGATGTGAAATGAGAGAGCGCCACGTGTGGAGGAATCGTGTGAGTTGCAGCGGAGTTTCAGTGTGAGTTCGCAGAAAACGAGGATAATCTTGCAAACTAAAACTCCCAACTTTCGCCAACTTTGTTCCTTCAACTCAGATGAAAATAAGCCTTTTTCCCTTCCAAAAGATACTGCGGCTACCTTTTCCTCGTTTTCTCATTTAATACTCGGATAATAAATATTATTGTTTGATGTAAATTAATAATATAAAAATTAGGACATCCGAACCACTGGTTGATATTGTAGAAAAAAATAACGAGTGTATTTTATCATGCACTTTTGTTATGAGTATATATTTATGAGGGTGTAATTAACTTTTCTTTATCGAGATAATAAAAGTTTCCTATATCGAAAAATAATGGGTCACATCGACGGCTGTGCAAATAATATTTCCAAAACTCACGCATTGGACCCAACCAAATTCCAGATCAGCTCCTACTTTGTTAGTTACACTTATTGCTTTATTCATCTCGACACGTCAAGTCCTCTTTTTTTTTTTTTTGGTTATGCACAAACAAAAATTCAAGGTAAAATAAATCAATAGTTTTTGGAGTTTTTGGGGGATTTTGACTCAAATTAATAAGTTATGTAGAATTGAAATAGAAAAACACAACTTCAATTAAAAAATAAAAACATAACTATTTGATGGATTATTGTGCATTTTTTTAAAAAAAAATTACAAGAAATATCTATTATGTAATTAAATAAATCATTTAAATGCAAATGAAACCTCTATATCACTTTTGGAAAGATTCTACACCATATAAAGATAGAAAAATAATAGGTGGGATCTCTATCCACATAAAAATAAAAAAATTATACCATATATAAGCATAATTAAATCTAAAAGAAGAATTCTTAAGTGTCTCAACTTTGTCACTTGAATTAGACATCATTCATGATTATTATGCAAATTAAAACATCAAATATCTGAATGTTCCATTCTTGGCGCTGAGTCAAGGCCATCGGTAGTCGGCCGTATCGATCACCTCATCTAAACTAGTATTTAAATATTGTTATATTCTTTTTTTTTTTTTTTGACTTGGGGGAAATATTGTTATATTCTTATACATATTGTTTATTCTCTAGTTTGATTTTTCTTTTTGGTCATAATAACTTGGTATTCAATTTTGGCAAATATGGTATACAAGGTCTATTCTGACGATAGTGTAGCAACCATGAGTTTTGCTCTAACCATATTGACCTTTCTCCTTGTTCGTACTACGATCATCCGAGATCTTCGAGGTTTCGGATTAAGTAAATTTTTTAAATACGTATAATTGACGAAATAAATAATTAATAATTAATTGATAAATAAATATTACATTCATTCCAAGTAATTGTTCCCACCTCTAAACACACAAGTTAATGCGTGTGGATAATTTTACATTTTCTATCTCTCATTCTTGTAAGAAAATTGAAAATCATATAAATTTTATATTGATGGTAAGCGTAAAATGAAAATTTAAAACTTTAACATATCATGATATCTAGAATGTCACATTTATTCGTGGATGAAATTCATTTTTAAATAACACTTATTAAGAGACGAACGAAGCATCCGTACATAAAAAAATGTACGTTGAATGACTTGGAACACTTATTAAGCTTATTGACATTTTTTTATGTTGTTGTATCAGATGTTTAAAAACTTGGCATCATCTCATTTGACGAAGCGTGGATCTAGATTCACTCCGTAACACTACGAAAAATGACTTATCCATCTTGGGTACATTCAAGTGTAGTGTACCCAGATCTTGACTCGCATCCTAATCTAAACATGCATTCTAACTAAAATATTATAAATGACACTATTTGGTTATACAAATGACACTGTCTGTAATTGACATTATTCTGTTATACAAATGATACTATGACATTGTAAATGACACTGTGTATAATTGACACTATTTAAAAATATAAATGACATTTCTCGTAATTGACACTATAAGATTGTAAATGACACTATAATACTTTAAATAACACTATAAGATTGAAAATGACACTATAACATTTTAAAATGTTACTGTGTCATTTATATAATTGAATAGTGTCAATTATAATTAGTGTCATTTATATAACTGAATAGTGTAATTTACACGATTTGGGTCGGGATGCAAGTTTGGATTAGCATGTGGGTTAGGATTTGGGTACGGGAGATTTTGTGTTAAAAAACTTTCTATTTTTTCTTTTTGGAATGTCCATAAAAGACATTTCTTTTTAGATTATATCCCATCATTTATAAATATTTTATTTGCTTTTATTTTTCACCTTTTCGCCATTTCTATTATACTCAATAACATTTTCTTCTTCTCTCTCTCTCTCTCTCTCTCTCTCTCTCTCTCTCTCTATATATATATATATATATATATATATATAATGGGCAAAATTTGTATAACCCATTTAAGTTGATAATCGCAACCCAAATACTTAGCCCAACACTACAAAAAAACGCGCAAATAGCGACGAAAACTACCGACGGCGGCGCCGCCGCCGGCAAATACCGACGGCACGGCGGCGGCAAAAACGGCGACCCGCCTTTTGACTATTACCGGCGAATTACCGACGGCAAAACGGCCGCCGCTAATTAGCGGCGGTTACGCCGTCGCTAATTTAAATATATATTAATATACATATATATTATTTATTACCGACGGCATTTGCCGTCGGTATTTACCGGCGGCAATCGGCCGCCGCTAATCGCCACCGCCGGTGACATTCGGCGATAGCACAACCGCCGTCCGGCCAACGTTACCGACGGCATTTTTCCGCCGCTAATTACCGACGGCAAATGCTAATTACCGACGGCATTTGCCGTCGGTAATTAATTTTATTTTTTTTATTTTTTTTTTAATTTTTTTTTATTTTTTAATTTTTTTTTATTTTTTTTTTCATTTATCATCTAATAAATTGATCAAAGATAAAAATACAAAAACATTGAAATCAAATATATATTGAAATACAAGTGAAAATTTAAACATTGATTATTACTAATCTAATATTATTACTAAGAATTCAAGATTCTTAGTAAGAATCTTATAATTATAACTTAAGAATGTTAATTTGATTAGTGATTCACTCATCAATCATCACTAATCCAAGATTATTACTAAGAATTCAAGATTCTTAGTAAGAATCTTATAATTATAATTTAAGAATGTTAATTTGATTAGTGATTCACTCATCAATCATCACTAATCCAAGATTATTACTTTTTTTTTTTTTTTTGATTACTAATCCAATATTATTACTAAGAATTCAAGATTCTTAGTAAGAATCTTATAATTATAACTTAAGAATGTTAATTTGATTAGTGATTCACTCATCAATCATCACTAATCCAAGATTATTACTAAGAATTCAAGATTCTTAGTAAGAATCTTATAATTATAATTTAAGAATGTTAATTTGATTAGTGATTCACTCATCAATCATCACTAATCCAAGATTATTACTTTTTTTTTTTGATTACTAATCCAAGATTATTACTAAGAATTCAAGATTCTTAGTAAGAATCTTATAATTATAACTTAAGAATGTTAATTTGATTAGTGATTCACTCATCAATCATCACTAATCCAAGATTATTACTAAGAATTCAAGATTCTTAGTAAGAATCTTATAATTATAACTTAAGAATGTTAATTTGATTAGTGATTCACTCATCAATCATCACTGATCCAAGATTATTACTAAGAATTCAAGATTCTTAGTAAGAATCTTATAATTATAACTTAAGAATGTTAATTTGATTAGTGATTCACTCATCAATCATCACTAATCCAAGATTATTACTAAGAATTCAAGATTCTTAGTAAGAATCTTATAATTATAACTTAAGAATGTTAATTTGATTAGTGATTCACTCATCAATCATCACTAATCCAAGATTATTACTAAGAATTCAAGATTCTTAATTAGTAAGAATCTTATAATTATAACTTAAGAATGTTAATTTGATTAGTGATTTACTCATCAATCATCACTAATCCAAGATTATTACTAAGAATTCAAGATTCTTAGTAAGAATCTTATAATTATAACTTAAGAATGTTAATTTGATTAGTGATTCACTCATCAATCATCACTAATCCAAGATTATTACTAAGAATTCAAGATTCTTATAATTATAACTTAAGAATGTTAATTTGATTAGTGATTCACTCATCAATCATCACTAATCCAAGATTATTACTAATAATTCAAGATTCTTAGTAAGAATCTTATAATTATAACTTAAGAATGTTAATTTGATTAGTGATTCACTCATCAATCATCACTGATCCAAGATTATTACTAAGAATTCAAGATTCTTAGTAAGAATCTTATAATTATAACTTAAGAATGTTAATTTGATTAGTGATTCACTCATCAATCATCACTAATCCAAGATTATTACTAAGAATTCAAGATTTTTAATTAGTAAGAATCTTATAATTATAACTTAAGAATGTTAATTTGATTAGTGATTTACTCATTAATCATCACTAATCCAAGATTATTACTAAGAATTAAAGATTCTTATAATTATAACTTAAGAATGTTAATTTGATTAGTGATTCACTCATCAATCATCACTAATCCAAGATTATTACTAATAATTCAAGATTCTTAGTAAGAATCTTATAATTATAACTTAAGAATGTTAATTTGATTAGTGATTCACTCATCAATCATCACTGATCCAAGATTATTACTAAGAATTCAAGATTCTTAGTAAGAATCTTATAATTATAACTTAAGAATGTTAATTTGATTAGTGATTCACTCATCAATCATCACTAATCCAAGATTATTACTAAGAATTCAAGATTTTTAATTAGTAAGAATCTTATAATTATAACTTAAGAATGTTAATTTGATTAGTGATTTACTCATCAATCATCACTAATCCAAGATTATTACTAAGAATTAAAGATTCTTATAATTATAACTTAAGAATGTTAATTTGATTAGTGATTCACTCATCAATCATCACTAATCCAAGATTATTACTAAGAATTCAAGATTCTTAGTAAGAATCTTATAATTATAACTTAAGAATGTTAATTTGATTAGTGATTCACTCATCAATCATCACTAATCTAATATTATTACTAAGAATTCAAGATTCTTAGTAAGTAACTTATAATTATAACTTAAGAATGTTAATTTGATTAGTGATTCACTCATCAATCAACACTAAGGTTATGAATGGTGTATAAACTAGATTGATAAAAAAAAAAATCAAAAATTAATAATAAATTAATTAATAAATATTTTTCCGACATAAAAATAAGAACGGAAACGAGCCCAATCCGTAATTAACAACATTTTTTGTATATCATCTCGACATATTCTAAGGTTATGAATATATATGATATTGTATATTGAAGTAGACTTTAAATGAATTAATAGATACTATATATATCAATAATACGAGTGTTCTGTACTGGTGACCATTCGAAAAGAACTTCAAGGTTAAGCGTGCTTGACTTAGAGCACAACTAAGATGGGTGACCGACTGGGAAGTTCGTCTAAATTATGCAATACTGTATAAATACCGAAATAAATTGTGGATATACAATAAAATAAATAAATAAATAAATAAAAAAATAAAAAAAATAAAAAAAATAAATTAAAAAATATTACCGAGGGCAAATGCCGTCGGTAATGCCGTCGGTAATTACCGACGGCATTTTGCCCTCGGTAATATCGTGAACAACTCCGGCGTGTGCGCCACCACCGTCCGGTGGAAATTACCGACGGTGATATCGCCGCCGCTAATTACCGACGGCAAACGCCGTCGGTAATTTTCCGGCAAGTCTCCGCCGTTCAACGGCGGTATTTAACGGCGGAAATGCCGGCGGCTTCGCCGCCGTTAATTGCCGGCGGCGGCCGATCGCCGTCGGTAATGGCGTTGCCGACGAACCGTTTAGCGACGGCGAGTTGCCGCCGGTAACGCCGCCGGTAACACTATTTACCGGCGGCCGTCTTTTGTTACCGACGGCATTTCGCCGTCGGTAATCAACGATTTTTTTGTAGTGCAAATCCGAAAATCAAATTAATTTCAATTAAGTTAGCCCATGCGCTAAATTATTAAGGCCCATCGACTCAAACCCTAGAAAGGACAATGACTTGGGGAAGAAGGCAGGAACCGGGTCAAGGAGACGATCCCATGAATATCGGAACGACTAGGGTTTTAAGGGACGTGTCAGTAAAACCTTAGCTGCCAGGATACCATAGTATAAAACAAAACCAACTAAGTCATTCGGGTCATCCAATCATTCACGTTCTAGCATGTTCTCTCCACCTTTTCTCCTCACTCGCACTAATCCGTCTCCACGTTCTCAATCTAAGGGATCCCGACAACCAGATTATCCATGACTTCCCAGCGACCTTGGCTGATTGCTGAACGAACTTTCTACTCCGCCAACCAGACCAATCCGATCTAACTATTTATTTAATATATTTCACTTCTTTTCAATACAATTTCTTATATTATTACTGACTTGAGCGTTGGAGACCCTTCATCGATACCCCATTAGTGCTCCTAGAAGGGCAACGTATTTGTGGTTTCAGATTGCTAGTGCCCATCGTCTAGGACGATTTCGATATCCTTATCTATAGTTGTTGGACCTATCCCCAACAATGTATATTTATTTTTCTCCATTTTTAGTATACATAATAATTTTTTTCTTAAAACATGCGTTACTCTCTACTAGAAAGGATTTTCGTGGAAGGGAGTATTATTTTATTACATTTTTCTGTGACTATAATAATGTAGAAGAATATATACTGCATATAGCTAGAAACTGAGCCGAATAAGTCTTAACACGCGTCGATGAATCTATCAATCATGAATATTTTAATATGATTTGTCATTAATTAAACTATTATATAGAAGCAAAGTTTTACTCCGAACGCAAATTTAATAACGGCGCCAGCTATTTTTCGGTAAAAAGAAATATTTGATATTAATGAAGCTCTATCCGTGTGTGGCGCTTTCTTGAATTGAAGAAATAGGATGAACTGAACAATCAAATTTCTCATGTGTTTTTTCTTGATTTTTTAAATTATTGTGCATATTTTTTCAATATGATGTCTGAAATTAAAAATGGTTGAAACAGCAACTTTTGAATTCAAATTTAGTATGATTAATGCCTGAGAAAGAAGATACTTAAAATCAAAAAATTTAGATTTTAAATTTATCATGTGATGGTCTTTAAATTTAGGGTTAATTGCATGTAATATCATGAACTTAACGCGAAATCCAAATTTAGCACGAATTTAAAAAGTTCCAATTAATATCACTACCTATGCCCCGTGTCCAATTTTAGCACCGTTTTGTTTTCCGACAGAACCACGTGGCAATGACGTGTCTTCCGGTAGACACGTCATTGCCACGTACTCCGAAGAGAGAGAGAGAGGGGGCTAAAATCGGCGGGTTTGCAGAGGGCGGCGCGACGACCCCGACCCCTCCCCCCCTCCCCCCACCTCAGCCTACCAGAATGATAAGGGTGGCGGCGGCGCGAGGAGGGGAGTCGCCGAGAAGGGGAATCGCGCGAAGGGGAATCGCGCAGAGGGCGGTGGCGGCGCGACTGAAAATTCTGGAATTGGGGGTAGGGTTTGAAAATTCTGAAAATTCTGGAATTGGCGGCACACGTCGCCGGAATCGCGAGGAGGAGGTGAGAGGTGGAGGCGGCGGCACTCGTCGCCGGAATCGCGAGGAGGAGGTGAGAGGCATGGGCGGTGGAAGAGGGGGAGGTGAGGGTGGAGGCGACGGCACTCGTTGCCGGAATCGCGAGGAGGAGGTGAGAGGCGTGGGCGGTGGAAGAGGAGGAGGTGAGGGTGGAGGCGGCGGCACTCATCGCCGGAATCGCGAGGAGGAGGTGAGAGGCGTGGGCTGTGGAAGAGGAGGAGGTGAGGGTGAAGGCGGCGGAAGAGAGAGAGAGAGAGAAAGAGAGAGAGAGAGAGCTTGGCTCGCCGGTCGGAAGCTTGTACCGGCAAGCCACGTAGGATCGAAGCATGTGCCGACAAGCCACGTCAAAAAACGGTGCTAAAATTGGACACGGGGCATAGGTAGTGATATTAATTGGAACTTTTTAAATTCGTGCTAAATTTGGATTTCGCGTTAAGTTCATGATATTACATGCAATTAACCCTTAAATTTAATTGTTTATTGATTAAAAACATTAAGTTGGTACGTGCAAATCTCCAACCAAAATAGTACAATACAATTCTTCGAATTCGAATGCATCGACGAGTATCATGGAGGCACTGATTTCCATGAGGTTTTATCTATTTACCAAATTGGATGGATTTCTTTTATCCAAAATTCCAAACCATTTACTTCCTCCTCACAAAAATAGGAACATTTTATCATTTTAGACCGTCTCACAAAATTATACATATTTTTATTTCTTCCTCCTCACAAAAATAGAAACATTTTATCATTTTAGATCGTCTCACAAAACTATACATATTTTTATTTTTATACACTATTTCATTACAATCTCTTTACTTTTTATCTTTATTTATTTATAAAATAAAACATTTGTATCATTCACAATACACTTTTATCAAACATTTGTCAAAATCCGTATCACTTACAAATATCCATATTTTTATGAGACAAAAGGAGTATATTTTTTTTTTCAAAATCATTTATATCTTTTACCTCGTTACAATTAATATTATATACTCCCTCCATCCCATCGAAAATGAGACAATACTCCATCCGTCCTATTAATCTTGTCACGTTTTTCTTTTTGGATCATCCCAATAATATTGTCATGTTTCTATTTTTTGTAATGATTTTACACTACAAACAATATGACCTCACTCCTTTACACACTTTACTACACTAATTTAACTCTCCTTAATAATCGTGCCCAAAAGAAATGGGACAAGCTTATTGGGACGGAGGAAGTAATCAATAGTAAAGGGTATTATTGTGAGTGAAGTTTGGGTCATACTATTTTGTGAGTGGAGTTTGTGGACCCATAAATGAAAATGGAAATGATATTGTAGAGGGACCATAATTGCAAAAGTAGAAACCATATCGTGGACGAAGGGAGTTTTTGGTACGTCTCCCAAACTTATGAACGTTCTACTTTTGGACTATATCATATAAATATTTTTCACAATTTTATCCTTGTAATTATTTAACAATACCCATAATATATAACTCCTTCTCCGCTATATATTAATACTCTAAATAATTTTTCATTAAAAATCATATTAAAAGCATCTATATATATTTATGGGACGGAGTAAATATTTAATTTAAGATTAACAGTGTCATGTGAAAAATCATATTTATCTATTGTTATTATATAATTGTCGATTCTAACAAATTTTGACTACACATGAATATATAATATCCTTACTTAATATGTGTGGGGAGTATTTGCTATAAGATAATAAATCTTTTAATATATTTTTTTAAAAATTTGTGGTAGAATTCATATAATTTTAGCACATATATATTTATTACTCAAATGGTCAAATTTAATATTTTTACGTGTATCACACACTTGTACTAGTACCATCCTGGTACTCTAATTAAAATTAAATACATGCACTCCGGATGCAAATAAGAAATTTTGATGCATGATGTATACAGCTTTTGAATGGAATATTTTAATGTAAGAATTCCATACTGAATTCTATTTACAAATACCGCTTAACTCTTCATTGAGAACATCGATCAAAATTACACTTGAAAAAGATATACAAAAGAGAAGGAGATTTTGCCATCAATTTATACTAGAAACATCACTTTGTTTTAACAACCAAATAATTATGAATATGAAGTGATGATTGTAACTCATATTGGCATTCCTCTTCTTCGTAGGAGTGACAATTCAAAAAAGAAAACATAAAAATATATGAGAAGCCTCGTCTCTATTCTATAAAGTAAAATAAAATTTTGGAATAGAGATAATAATGGATATAAAAGTTGAATTGTTTAAAGGTTGGAGTGCATTATTACTGCAACGGTGGTATGTATGAGCAGCAAATTTAACAGCCCAATTGGTACGTGGCTGAAAATTGCTTCTTCCCTAACCAACTGCGCGCTTTCTCTCTCATCACCCAATACACACACCGCCATATATATGATTTCTTTCTCTCTCCCTCTCTCCCGTCACCTTTCTGCAGATGGCCTGACAGCGCCAAAACCCATTGCATAATCTTCTCATTCTCACCCCCTTTCTCTTTCCCTCTTCATCATTCATTTTTCATATGCAATTTCTTGCTTCTTTCACACAGACACGGATATCTCTCATTTCTTGTGTGTATATATATACAACTCAGAGATAGTGGTAATATTAATTTAATTCCTAATGGGAAGAGTGAAACTCCAGATCAAGAAAATCGAGAACACAACAAACAGGCAGGTCACTTTCTCCAAGAGAAGAAATGGACTCATCAAGAAAGCTTATGAGCTTTCTGTTCTTTGCGATGTCGATGTTGCTCTCATCATGTTCTCCCCTTCTGGCAGAGTTAGCATCTTCTCCGGAAACAGAAGGTTCTCTCTCTCTCTCTCTCTCTCTCTCTCACACACACAGATACATTAAGGATGAAGTTTGTTTGTTTTGTTGCAGCATCGAAGAGGTCATGGCGCGATTTGTTAATCTTCCCGAGCATGAGAGAGGAAGGTATGATAAATTAGAATCAATTGGAGTTTCAAGATTGGGTTTTTATTACATTAATTTAATCGTGGACTTATCATATTTTGTTTCATGTGGTAACTTTTCCGTTTCTTCCTTTTTTTTTTTCTCCATGCAGGCTACATAACCAGGAGGTAACATGTTTCCTGTTTATGTAATCTATTTATAGTAATACATACAAGATTTGTGTTTTCGTGATTATTTTTTTTATATTATTTGGATGTATGATAATGATAGTTAGGCTAAACTAATTTTTTAGTTAATGAAATTATTTGCAGTACCTAGAAAGGGCCCTCGGAAAGTTGAAATCTGAAGCGGATCGGACATACAATCAAGCTGCTACAAGGTAGAATTCTATTTTTTTTTGGGAAATTATGATTAATAAACCTAACAATCCTCTGTTTTTGTGATGCAGCCCAGCTAGCAATAGCATTATTCATACTCAGGTTGAGGTGAGTTTGGTTTCTTTTTTGTCTGCAAAATTGCATATTTTATTTTCCCATGATCGCTTTTGTGAAATTTTTTGATCAAGAATTGATCTGCGAGGTGTGATTGAATTGCAGGAAATGCAGCAAGAATTAATCAGATACAGGTGCCAGCTTGAAGATGCAGAGAAAAAATTGAGGTGATTGGTTGCTCAAAAATCTTGTTTCCTCCTATTTTGTGAATTGGGGTGTAAAGTTTGAAAGAAAAAAAAAATGTGAATTCGTGTAGGATTTATGAAGGCGAGATTTCGACATTGGGTGAGGCTGAGTATAGAGAACAAGTTCTTGAAGAAAATCTGAAGCACATTAGGCTGCGAAAGGCATGTTTTTTGTTCGTCTTCTTCATCGTCGTCTCACATCTTGTTTTGTGCATTAGACTGAGTTTGTGTTCTTCTCAACAGCATGTTCTGCAGGACCAGCACAGCTCCCCTGGCGCCCAAACTTCACAGGTTTCTTGAACTTGTGCAAATAGTTATTTTCATATTTGA
The DNA here is from genome assembly GCF_028751815.1 of Salvia miltiorrhiza. NCBI lineage: Eukaryota > Viridiplantae > Streptophyta > Magnoliopsida > Lamiales > Lamiaceae > Salvia > Salvia miltiorrhiza. Next base: position 59,812,986 of record NC_080388.1, read on the forward strand.
TATTCTAATTGAGTGAGTTCAAACATATTATGTTGTCTCATGTATCTGCATTTTGTTTTAGGTGATGAGTTATGCCTCACACACTACAGATATGAATGTTTTGGGTGCAAGAAATCCAGACAATGTATTGGATTGGCTTCCACAGAGGGATCCACAAGTTCAAATCCTCAATTTCTTGGACTCCAATGGCTTACTCCCTATGAGGTTCTTACTCTCAATTTATACATTAATCAGTCGGGGGTCGTTTACTTTGTGTGATATGTTCGATAGTATAGGCTTAATTTGATGGATTGAATAATTCTAAGCTTGCTTGATAGTGTGATGATTCGTGTGTAGGGATCAGCCTCAACGGATGGAGAGCATCCTCCCGCAGTCGCTGACTCTCGTGCATGCTCCAAGCGTGCACGTTTACAACCACTTGAGCCCGAGCAGGAGCATCGAAGACGACGTGCAGAGGTCTGAATTCGGACCGGCTATTGATGTTAACCTGTCCCCGTGGGCTGAATTGTACCCTACAGGTTTGTCCATGGCTTGATCAACTTTGGGCATTGCTGCTTTTATCACATAGGCAAAAACTTAAGAATTAAATACTAAACTTTCATCAAGTTATAGTTTTGGATACAAACTTTAAAATGCAGTGGGGGTAATTAGTGAACTTTCGCCAAATTCTAATTTTGCATACAAACTTTAAAAAGTAGCACAATAACTACCGAATTATTGATTTAATCTGATTATGCTTCTAAACGAGATTCTGACTAAATTTACCACTGACATAGCTAGCCGAATAATATGATTTAGAATAATTTCGAATAGTGATAGCGATTTTCCATTCGTCGTTTTATTCCTTTGTCGATTATGTCACGTCAATTACTCAACTAGCAATATCAGCAAGCCGAAATCTTGATTGGTAGCAAAATCATAGTATTAAATCAATAGTTCGACAATAATCATGCTACATTTTAAGGTTTGTATGCAAAATCATAATTTTATGGAAGTTTAGTAATTATCATGCTACTTTTTCAGTCTATTTGTAAAATCAGAATTTTTAATAAAAATTAAGTAATTACCACATTGCCTTTCAAAGTTTATATGCAAAATCAAATTTGATGAAAGTTCAGTATTTTACGGCAATTGACCCAAAACTTAATTAGGGTGGATTTGTTGTTCCTATATGGCAAGTTTCAAATCATTCACTTTGTTTCTAGTTGACTTATGTATTATTGGGTGTAGAGAGTGTGGACCAAATTTTTGATTCGTGTGTGTGTTTATTTCATGTGTCCTGATTTTGACAGGAAATGATCCTTTTCCGACGGCGCAGCCGAGAGAACGAGCTCTTCTTGAACTGTATCTATCACAGCTTACACCAGTCAATCAAGATCATATTTGATGAGATTCCTACATTAATATTCAAACAATCCTAATAAGATCTCTTCTCACTCTCTTAGTTACTGCTACATTTGTTGTATAACTTTTCTTTATAGATGTTACATAATGCAGTTCAAACAATTTCATGTTTCCTTCCATTTCACCTTTTTTTTTCAAGATTTTCTATCTCGTTATATTTCAATTTCGTATTGGATTCCTAACATTGTGGAAAAAAAGAAAAGAAAAAAGAGTTTATCATGTTATTTCAAGTTGTGGATTTTGATGGTTTCACATTGATGTGAAATGGCGCAATTCGTTTTGGATAGAATATTCATGTGCCTCTTCGCTGAAGATCCTCTATCTGCTTTTTAGTGTTACTTTCATCTCCATTAACTTTTTAACCTTTTCAATTCTTTTATTCACTTCAATATTTGTGGTTTATCTTAATTTTACTAGAATTTAAGATACATTATATCCAACTATAGTTTATAATTACTTCCTCCTTTCCATTTGTATTGGCCATTTACTTTTGGGCACAGAGATTAAGAAAACCTTTATTTATGAGTGCTTTAGGGTGCCTCCAACGGTGGTAATTTCCAGTTTCCACTTTTGGGAACCACCGTTGGAGTGTGAAGAAACCAGTTTCAATTTGGAAGCCAAGAAACTAGGTGCAAAATTGCACCCAGCTTCACTCTGACAAATTGCGGGCCCCCCTTCATCTTTTGCCTTTTTATTTTCTTTTTCCATTTTATTTTGCGGCTGATTGGAGTTGAACACATTTGTTGATTATTTTTTCTTTTCATTGATTTAATATTTTCGGTCACAGCTTTTTATTTCTTTGTTTTCATTTGTTTTCACAGCTAGAATTAAGTAATATTAGTTTGAATTATTATGTTTATGTAGTTTCAATTAATGTAATTTAATTTTTGCAATGTAATATGAATTTTATTAATGTAATTTTAATTGTAATTTAGAATTTTAAATTTAATTTATTTTATTAAATTAGATAATTAAAATATAGAATTTTAATTTAAAATATAATTAAAGTATATAAATAATAATACAAATAAAATTAATTGAGAAATATATATATAGATATATAGAGGGAGTGTGTATTATGGTGGGACCCTGAAAAAGTAAGAAACTGGTTTATTGTTGGAGGAGATGTGAGAGAAAAAAGTAGGTGAGTTTCTAAAGCTGATGTGGCAATTTAGAAACTAGAAACTGGGATCATTGTTGGAGGCACCCTTACTTTGCCCATTTAAGAGCCCTTATTTTTGCTATTTTAAGAAAGAGGCCAATACAATTGGGACAGTTCAAAATGGGACGGCCAATACAAATGGGACGGAGGGAGTATCTTTTAGCATTTTATTTTCAATTTTTTGTTAATAACTTATGGGTTGATTATTCAATCAATAGTTATAATTTTTTTAAGCTTCAATCTTTAGTAATACTAACTTTTTACTTGGCCTTTATTTCTATTTTATGATGCGACAAGAAGGGGAGACATAAAATTTCGCAAGCTCAGTTCGAAACACTTGTCAGGCTCAGCTAGTTCATTAAACAAACGAGTTTGAACAAAGCTTTGTTAGAGGGGAATCTTGAGTAGCTCGCGACTCCTTTATTTCACCTTTACAAATTGTACTTGTATTTCACTTAGAATAATTTTTATAATTTTATTAAAATGGGTATCCAATACATAATAAAATTCTTTATTGTGAATAAAAAAGTAATTAATTATCATTATTAATGTATTATCTTTCATATAAAACTATTTGTCGATTAATATACTATTCGTATCGTCGAGAATTAAATCAAATAAATAATCAGATAATAAACAAAAGCAACAAACCAAAATTCAAAGCTAAACTAAAAGAATCGGGAGGCGGGAGGTGAGAATAATTGTGAGAGGTTTGTTAGAGCATCCACAATGCTTGCACCCATAGTGAGTGCAATAGAATGAGTCCCACTTCTATTGCACCCACTCCAACAATGGTATTGCATCCACCCGGGTGCAATAGATTTTAATTTCATTTTCTCTTTACTTTTATTCTTTTTTCAATTTAAATTAAACAACTTCAATTTTAACAACATAAAATTCATTCAACTAAAAATCCAAACATTACAAATAAAATTAAAAAAACAACAAATATTTAAAACATCCAATTTTTGAAAGATTTAAAGCCGTCGAACTACGGGTCAACTGGACCAAAGCGTGCCCATATATGCTCAACCAAATCGTCGCGGAGGCGAGCATGCAATCGTGCATCCTTCAAGCTTGCATTCCGTGCCAAATAGGCGGCGAACTCCGGTGGTGCTCCGGAATTGAATTGTGTTTGAGGAGTAGAACTTGGTCCCTCGCCGTCGTCACCGTCAAAATTACTTGCATTTCCACCTTCTTCCTCAATGATCATGTTGTGCAATATGATGCATGCAAACATGATCGAACTCATTTGCTCCGACTTCCACAAACGCGACGGTCCCTTAATTATACCCCACCGAGCCTGAAGAACACCGAAAGCTCGTCCCACATCCTTCCTTGCAGCTTCTTGCATCGCCTTGAACCTCCGCTTCTTCTCATCGTTCGGAAACTGGAAGCTCTTCACGAACACCGGCCAGTCCGGATAGATGCCGTCTGTTAAGTAGTATCCTCGAGTGTGGTGAGAATTGTTGGCGAGGAAGTGCACAGCCGCTGCATGCCCCGCTAAAACATCGTTGAATAGCGTGGACTGGTGGAGCACGTTGATGTCGTTGTTGGACCCAGCGACTCCAAAGAATGCATGCCAGATCCATAAATCTTGTGAAGCAACGGCCTCTAATATAATTGTTGGCTCGCCTTGATCCCCTCGAGTGTAGGCGCCGTGCCAAGCAACGGGGCAATTCTTCCATCCCCAATGCATGCAGTCTAGGCTCCCCAACATTCCCGGAAACCCATGGCGGGCTTCGTGCATTGTAGTGATGCGTTGCACATCGGCAGTTGTTGGCCGCCTCAAATACGTGCCGCCAAAGATACGAACGACGGCCTTGCAGAATTTCTTCAAGCATTCCAACGCCGTCGACTCTCCTATACGGAGATATTCATCACAACAATCAGCAGAATTTCCGTATGCCAATTGTCGAATAGCGGCAGTGCACTTCTGGATCGGGGAGAAGCCCACCCGGCCAACAGCATCCGGACGTTGTTGGAAGTAAGGATCGACTTCTAGCGCATTGACAATGCGTAGAAACAACTCCCGGCTCATGCGAAATCGACGGCGAAAGAATTGTGGCCCATAAACAGGCTCGACGGCGAAATAATCGCGATGGAGGCGCTCGGCTCCACCTTCACGGTCATGACGAACCACTGCCCGCTTTTTCGTCGGGCGTGGTGGAGGTGGATCGAACCGATATGAACTTGCCACTTGCATAAAATTCACAGCACATCTCATAAAAAATAAATCGGGGGCTTGAGTAGGATCGGGAAGAGGAGGAAGTTGTGCGGGATCAACATGAACTTCTTCGTCGGATGAAGAATTTGAGGAAGAATTATTGTTGGAAGAATTGGTGAATGAAGACATTTTTTAGGAGTTGAAGAGAATTGGTGGATGTAGTGTTTGTGATTGAAGGGGATATATATAGGTGAAAAAGGAAAAAAAAAAAAAAAATTCGGCCGAAGACCGTTGAAGGCAACGGCCAAATGACCGTTAAAATTATTATTATTTTTTTAATTTCGGAAAGGGGCGCGTGTTTACACGCCCCCGCCTTCGCTCCCACAAGCCTCGAGTGCGAACGAACGCCCCCCCTCACACCCGGGAGCGGCAACGGCAGTGGGTGCGATAGGCCGGGTTCGATCCGGCCATCGCACCCACCGCTGCGGATGCTCTTAAATGAGTCATCTAACCGTGCACGGAAGGAGATTATCAAAGTTGTCAAGGCAGGAGCACGCTCAGTTATAAGCATTGAGGTTTTCCCTTATGATCACGAGATTTAATTTAGTCCGAATAACAATATAAGTACAATAAAAAAATCGTGAAGAAAAAGAATAATCAATTATTATTATTAACACAATATTTTAAATGAAACTCTTTCTTCATTTACAATCTATTCAATTATTTTTATTAAAACTCGTAAGGTTGAGAATTAAAATTAAATAAATCACCAAATAATAAACAAAGGCAACAAACCCAAAACTTAAAGAACCGGGAAACTCATGGCCCTCCAATCCCAAAATCCCTAAATTTCAAAATCGGTCAAAATTTATCGCTCTTGATTTTGATTACCAAAAATTAAACCCAAAACCCCTCTTCATTTTCAATTTCAAGATTTCGTGGCGCCCTCAATTTTTTTGAAAACACAACAATGGCGGCATTATTCGCTTATAATCTCATTTCCATCTCCTATTTGCTGCAACCCCTTCTTCTCCACACGCCACTCTCATCACAACTGCATCAACCTCTTTCTCTCTCTCTAGCTGGGGCTAGCTTTCTTCGACTCTGACATTGCTTGCAACTAACAATGGCGGAACAAGAAAACTGCGTTAGAGTCACCCGCTTGGCGGCGAGGAAGAGAGCTGCGGAGGAGACGCTGCAGCGGAGCACGAACAAGAGAGTGGTATTGGGTGAGATTCAGAACGTTCTAGGTTTGGATGGAAAGTCGAATGGGGTTGATAAGAAGAAAACGAAGCCCAAGACCAAGAGGAATGTCAGGAAAGGGGAAAAGGCTTTTGACTCCAATGTGGAAGAAAAATCTGATGACCCGCAGATGTGTGCAACCTATGCTTCCGATATATATCAATATCTTCACAAAATGGAGGTGAGTTTCAATTTGATTTGAGTTGCATTCTTTATATAATTGAATGGAAGGATAAAGAAATTAGATCTTATAGAAGCTTATTTCCATGGTTTGTTTCTTGAATTGATTGGGGATTTTAGTTACGATTTCGAAGGACGTGATGACATATTTTTTACTACTCCCTCCGTTCCAAACGAAATGTCCTGTTTTCTTTTTTGGGCTGTCCCAAACGAAATGTCATGTTTTATTTTTTGGCAATACATTCCCTCTCTATACTTAATATTTAAATAATTTCCACCAATCCACTTTATCTATTTATACACATTTCTTAATCTCCGTGCCGAAAAGAAATGGGACATTTCGTTTAGGACGGAGGGAGTACTATTTTTGCATCTTTACTTTGTTTACTTTCCATTTGTTATTGGACGGTTTTAATAATCAATATAGCAGCAAGAAATGCGGATTTTCTGAAATGAGTTGATTTAGTGCTTTAATAATGGAGTGTGTTGTTTTGATTTTTGGTTGTTTAACTTAGTAATAAGTGTGAGTTGATGGTGCAGAAGGAGCCGAGTAGAAGGCCGTCTTTAGATTACATCGAGAAAGTTCAGAGAGATGTGAGTGCAAACATGAGAGGGATTTTGGTGGATTGGTTAGTGGAGGTTGCGGAGGAGTACAGACTTCAATCGGATACGTTGTATCTAACAGTGTCATATATTGACAGATTCTTATCTGCGAATGTTATTACCAGGCAAAGGCTTCAGCTTCTTGGAGTTTCTTCAATGCTCATTGCCTGGTGAGGACTAGATGGATTGCATTGCATCTTTTCATTGAGAAAATGTGTTGTGATGAGATGCTTTTGTGTTTGTTTGTGATTTGCAGCAAATATGAGGAGATCAATCCTGCACACGTGGAAGACTTCTGTTACATCACTGATAACACGTATACTAGAGAAGAGGTGATGAAGATGGAGTCCGATGTGCTCACATCTCTCAAGTTTGAAATGGGAAGTCCTACTACAAAGACATTTCTCCGGTAAAGATTTTTTTCATGTTTTGTTATCACTTGTTGCATTGTCACTTTAGTTTGAAGGGTTGCTGGTTTCTTGTTTGAATTGCAGTCGATTCACTAGGATTGCTCAAGGAGATGATGAGGTGAGCTTATGTGTGAAAATTTGAACACACTTGTTTTTGTTGTCTATCATATTGGTAATATGTTGTTCTGATTGTTATGTTGTCTTTTACAGAGCTACAACTTGGAGTTGGAGTTCCTAGGTTGCTACCTAGCTGAGTTGAGTTTGCTCGATTACGAATGTTTGAAGTTTTTGCCTTCATTGGTGGCTGCCTCGGTCATATTACTCTCAAGATTCACTCTCCATCCTAAGCTACATCCCTGGGTACGTACATGTTTTACACGTTTGAGATGGATTATAGAATGAGTTGAACCTTGTTTGTTTTGTCGTACGTACTTAACTAAATGTTTTGATTCCTACAGAACTCAGCTCTGCAGCAATATTCAAAATACAAAGCATCCGATTTAAAAGAATGTGTAGGCATCCTTCTTGACTTGCAGTCGAAGAGGAGAGGAAGCACACTAGTTGCTATCCGGGAGAAATACAAGCAACACAAGGTATGTATATATACATCCTCTACTTCATGATTTGTTTTAGTTGTTGAATACAGATTGCTAAACCAACATTTGAAATTATTGTGTTTGCAACAGTTCAAATGTGTGTCAACTCTGTCTCCGCCTTTGGAAGTACCAGAATCCTTGTTCGAAGATGAAGTTTAGGGTTTGAGTTGTACGTACATATAACTGCTGTTTAGATTGATAGCAGTTTTTAGTTGCATTGTCGATGAAATGTGGATTTTCATTCAAGCTTACAATAATTACCATCTTAGAATGATTGACATTTGTAACATTACTGAAAGTTTTCCTTGATGGCAATAAGATTCTTTACATGCTCTTTCATTATGTGCTGCTCTTTTTTTTCTTTTTATTTTTATTATTATTATTATTATTATTATTATTATTATTATTATTATTATTATTATTATTATTATTATTATTATTATGTTGTTGTTGTTGTTGTTGTTGTTGTTGTTGTTGACAATTTGATAAATTATGCTTCTTAAGGTGCAAAAATATACCTAATGTTTATAATTGTATGTGTATCACACATTCTAGATGCTAGAAACCATTAGATGCTACACTTACATCCTAAAATAACAATGAAATACATTTAATTGATAAGATGTTTTTCTTCCAATTATTAGGTCGGAGATTCAAATTACGATAGGGAAAAATAGGAAACTATTATTGATAATAATAATTAAAAAAAACTTGCATACTAAAATCCTAAAACTTGAAAGAGAAATATTGGACACTGAATTATCCATTAATATACTCAAAATCTTTTTTACTAATGTCTTTGGGAGCACACAGCGTTTCAGTTTGGAAAAACATCACTTCGATTAAGGATTTATATTTATAATTTGATAAATAAATCCAATCAAGTTTACTACATTTTATATTTGACACATTCAATATGATTAATCTAATGAATACAGAATACATATCTTAATGATGAATTAAAAGTCATTTAATTGCACCATTTCCATGTCTGAATTTATATCCACTAGATATACACCAACCAAAGAAAAATTGATAAACTTGGCTTTTACTAATTTAAACTGCGTATTCAACTAATTATATATTAAAATATTTCAATTTTTTTTTTTTGAAGACAAGAGATAGTTTTATTAATCACAAGAACATGGATGATGGAGATGACCCACCACAAAGGCCGGAGGTTCATTCCAAACATGATGTGAATCAATATCTCTCGCAGCTCTCACGAAATGGTGCGCGATAACATTACGGTCACGTTTAACATGGCGAATAATAAAACCAGGGAGCGTTATGAGTTCTTCTCGACAAGAGTTTGCAATGACCCAATCTCCGATAAGTTTCTTGCCCTCGATCTTATAACGTCAATGGCTCGCTTGCTATCACTCTCCACAATGCCTTGCACATGGCCTTGTTCCTTGATCCAAGAGAGAGCCTCCTTGATGCCCATTAGCTCTCCCTCATCCACGCTGCGAACACCAGCCACTTTCATAGATTTCCCAATCATAAAGTCCCCTGCATGGTTTCGAATAACTAACCCCAACCCCATGGCATCATCCTCCCTAAAGAAGGCCGCATCTACTCCACAAAGAATCGAGCCTGCTTGAATCTGATGCCAACCCATGCAGACAGCAGCTGAAGAAGGAGAAACCCCGTCCGAAATTCTGGAACTCCGGGAAAAGCGCCACTCAGCGCGGCAGTTCGCAGCCAAGGCCACCGACCGCGTCGGTGTCGGATAAATGGCTTTCCAGACCACAGCATTTCGGTCTTTCCATATCTGCCAGAGTATCATACACATATTACAATTATTAACTTACCTAAAAGGCATAGTATCATTTTTGTTTATTAATTTAATACACGTATTTAACTATAAATCGAAATTATATAACTTGGAAAATGCTTAAATGACCAAAAACAAAACAGAAATTATTTCGTTCGATTTAGAGGTCAAGGTAGCCTACGAGATTCCATTCCTGATTAACATTTTCAATTTGAGTTTATTTTTTTACCTTCTTGGTCCTCGTTTGGTTCAAGTAGAGGAATGGAAAGCGAATGAAATCAAATAAAGGAGTGGAATGATAACAATAACCATTATTTTTATTGAGTGTTTGGTTTAACAATGAAAATGAATCATTAATAAAAAATTCTTTTTCTTTTATTTCCCCTCTGTTTTGAGGGGTAACAAATTGGGTGATTGTGTTACTCTCAAGTAAGGGTAATGGTTAACTCATTCCCAAACCAAACAACAAGTAATGAATTCAATTAATTGAATCACTTTCCAACCTCTAAAAACATCCAATCAAACGTGGGCTTAACCTTTTTCTATTTGGTTGAATTTTCTTTTGTATCGTACGAGCATGTTTTTGCATTTTCCAATGAAAATAATTCTAAAGCATGTAGCTTCTATATAATAGTTAAACAAAGGGAAAAACATTTGTTAAATCGCACGTGAAACAAGATATATATTACAAAATTCATAACCAAATCCAAAACACAAACAAACAATAATACCAATGTCACTGATCATGAATTTGGATATACTCCATCCGTTCACAAAAAAACTTCTTATCTTTCATTTTTGGGACGTCCATAAAAGAACTTACTACCTATTTTTGGACTATACCCCACCAATTATAATCCTCTTACTTTTCATTTTTCACAACTCTCAATATTAATTATAACACATTTTCACCACTCCCAATACACTCAACTACCTTTTATCCACTCTCAATACACTCAACAATATTTTTTCTTAGAACCCGTGTCACTCTCTCCTAGAAAATTCTTACATGGATGGAGGGAGTATATACCATCTCAAAAAATTATAACTACACTTAACAAGTTCAATTATTTATTGTTTACAATATGAATCGACCGCAAAGTAAGAAACTCCAAAAAGAAATTAGCAGTCGACAAGATCAAGAGAAAAATCAATTAAGTCAAGATCATGCAAACCATAGTCCTCAATTAAGAATTTCTACCAAGTCAATCAAATCCCATATCCCACTAGACGACAGCGTATTAGGAGGCATTAATGCTAATATACATTTAAAAAAAAAACCTGTGCACAAGAACCACACAGCATTCTACATTGGCCTGGTGGTTTTCTGAAATTCTAAGGTTATATAATAGCGACATCCATAAAAGATTGAGGCCTACACTAAGTCAGCATCTAAAGTAAGGCTTTAGGACATGAATGCACAAAGAATGCTGTAGAACTATCTGTCTCTACATTCGGAAGTCCAACACGCACACAACATTGTTTGCGAAACAAGCAGCTATCTTATCACCTTCTTTGTTCCAGCAAACCTCGAATATCCCACCGTTTCCGCTGAATGTTTTCACAATCCTTGCTTCTTTCACTGACCACACATGCATGCATTTATCTAGTGATCCACTTGCCAAATACTCGCCATTTGGGCTAAATGCAACGGAATAAACAGGATCCCTGGATTGATCATTGATGAAAATCACTAAGTGTTACACACTATATATATATAGGGGGGGGAGGGGTTGTTAAAATCATGGAACCATGGCGATGAGGTATATATATCTGTTGCTAACAATAAATTAAGAGAATAATCTGTAAAAGCCTAATATCATCTTATATGATCAATAAGGGCTTAATGTTCTCATCGCATACCTGTGGCCATCTAAGCTGTGCAAAAGATGTCCAGCTTCCACATCCCACAGCTTTATAGTTGAGTCAAACGAGGCACTGCAGAGAAGCAGTGAATGTGAAAACAAACTAACTTGAGAAAGGCATAGAAAAAAGAAAGAACACTGCGATTTAGGGTAAAGGCAATCGTATTCTCAAACACAGAATACAGGCAGCATGGTGTATCCTAAATTGCCATCTTGGCCTTTTCCTACATACAATCGCCACATTCTCAAATCTCTCTCTCTCTCTAGAAATTAGACCTCCAGTTCACTCAATATTTTTGCTTGTAATTTGATCCCCTTATTTTATTTTTATGTTCTTAGGACTCTGCATATATGATAAGGAACAAGAAAGTAAAGCAGGCATCCAGCTTAAAATGAAAACACCTGAAATTAAATCAGTACACAATCACTGAATAGATGTGCAGAATAATCACCTTGCCAGCACCAGTTGCTGATTTGGGTTGTTGGTCCCAGGCCCTGTCGGACTCCACCTGACAGTGTATATCTCCTGAAGAATAGGATCCATGCACTAGCAACTCAAATCCACAGACAAAGGGAAAAACACAAAGAAAAAAGAAAGAAAAAGATTGCCATACTTTGGAATGTTCCTTTAAATCAATCAAGCATGCGTCCTGTTTCATACTCCATATCTGCATTACAATCAAACATAACATAGGACCAATTATTCACTATGCGATGACTAAAATAATGAAGACAAGACTTGAAAAATATACCTATTTTCTTCTTCTTTTTCAGTTACACAAAGGTTAAGATACAAAAAGACTAGTAACATACCAAGCTAGAACTCAGATAAAAATGGGTTGACTTAAAAAAAAAAAAAAGAATTCAGATAAAAACAAGTCATTGGGTTACAATTGTTAACATTTGATTTTTCTAGCTGATAAAAAATTGCGTGTCAAAATCGTGTAACCTTTGCTGTTGAATCATCAGAGCATGAGGCCAGAAGTGTGCCTGTGGGATCCCACTTGATAGCATTGACTTCACCCTGAAGAAGCACATTCAAGTGTTAATGCAAATGAAGTTGTAGAAAGTAAAACTAAAGTACTAATGAGTGAATCGTCTGGTAGGAGTCATTAACAATGTAATTATGGAAGAGAGCTCAGCATTAAAGCCCTCAGGAAATGTACGAGATAGGAGAGACAATAAAAGGACATGCAGGAACTCAAAGTTACTGAGGTTGGGTGTAGAGAGTTTAATTTTCAAGATGTCTTCATTAAGAAAACTCCTTCAAACATGCCCTACCGTTTCCTCCCTTCTCAAGATTTTTGGCTGCACTTTTTCCAAAAAGATTATTTATGTAATTACGATTTCAAAACTAGTCTATTATCCTACCCGTTTAGACATTTATCAAGGGGGTCGATATGACTATGCTGTTTAAGCTACCAACAATTTATGTCCTCAAATAAGGGACTGCTCCTTCTAGATGGCCACACAGTACAAGGAATTGTATGTCAATGTAACCTTATCTCTTCCAAATGATGGAACATGTCAAGTACAGGTAAAAAGTGGTGATAAACGTAATAATTGAAAGGAACCTGATGCCCTGAGAAAGTTTTGATTGGCCGGTTCTCTCCAACTTTACAAACATATATCATGCTGTCGGTCGAGCATGTAGCAAAGGAAAAATTGTTTCTCCAATCAACATCCAGGGCAGGAGCTGCAAGCAAATATATAGTGAAAAGATCATACAAGTTAGGAATAGGAACCAAATGTTTCCCGAAATTGCTTTCATCTGCAGAAACATGTAAGAGAACAAACTCAAGCAGAACAGTGGATAAAAGGATACCAAAGCACCTGAGTGAAATTCGAATTGTTGTCTCCATTCGCCTGTCTTAACATCCCACACAATAGCAGTTTTATCGACACTTCCACTAAGAAGAAAATCTCCTTTCTTGTTCCACTTCAAGGAGAAGATAGGTCCCTTATGTTTATTTAGTGTACTGATCAATTCCCCTGGAAGAAAAGAGAGCACACACATTATGCACATGTGAGATGAGAGTGTATCTCAATAATCATTAGAGCTCAAAATATAGAACTCTAGAATATGCAAAACTGCAGCATTTTTAACATTGTACAATAAATATACACATTTTTAAGATACTAAAAGAACTATTCTACTCACAACTTTACTGCTTAGACACCTAAGTGCGTGCATGCAACCTTTAACTGTATGGCATCATTACAAGATCAACATTATGTTCTCCAGATATGTGAACAAGGTCTCCAATCTATTGTAATAAAGGACAAATGTTTTCCAAAATTTCACTATAATGAATTTGCAATTAGTCCATCTGAATGTCATTATCTTGTTCATTCTATAACTTGATTAAAAAACCATTTTAAGTGTGGCAACCTTTAAAAATTATATTTTCAAACATAGTAAGATGGAACACTTTCTTGAAAATAAGTAAATCTTCGCAACTCCAACTTTATGGAACCAATCCTGTCTGAGCAGATTTTCACCCAGAGAAAGGGCCAGAATTCATACTCACTCTCTTCTGAGGTGTGATCCTCACTATAACAGTAGATCCATTGTTGGTTGCCAATCGCACCAAATGTGCAAGTAAAGCACTAAGCTAAAACTTTTCTCTTCAATGGTTTCCACTCCCTGATTTAACAATATTTCTTCTTAAAGTATCAAACACAACTTCCAGCCTCCACTTTATTTGTGTTTATTTTTTTTTAATTAACAATTTTAACTAATACTAGACCTCCTCAAGAGATTTGGACATTTTATGCTTGAAACATCAAGACAGAGTGCCTTCCATGTGCAAAGCTAAGAGATATGCACAAGACAATCTTATTTTTTCCTGATACTACATAAATCAACAAAAACAGGCAAAGAAGTCTGAAGCAGAAAAGGAAATTCAAGCACAAAAATATCAACTAGAAGGCAATGAATAGGTTCATGAAATCAACCTTTATCAAAGATATCATATGCTGAAGTAACACAGTTTTGGTCACAATTCAAAATTAACACGGCAGATCAAGCTTCAAAGAGGCATGAGTTTGAACAAATAACATTATGAGGAAGTCTAACCATCTTTACTCCATATCCTTGCTTGTCCATCATAAGAACCAGTAGCAAGCAGCGTTCCGTCAATCTACAGATAGTTCATGTTTCTTTTTATGCATCAGATTGACCAAATCCAGCACGGAGAGAGAAATGAATGAAGAAATTGAATAATAAACACCAAATTGCATATAAAACACTCACGTTCCAATCGAGCGTTGTCACATCTTTGCTTTTCTCATTTGTTCTACCCTTGAAATGCCTAAGTACGACATTGAAAGGCCCATTCTCTGTATTGGAACTAGATGGCCCATCAATAGTCCAAATTCTAGCAGTCGAATCTCCAGACCTATCAAGCAATAGCCATAATGATCATAGGGCTTCTATTAACATGATAAAAGGAAAAGAATCCATGCATGATACAACACATATAAGATATTAATATTAGAACATTACTATCAACCTAAGTCATGATCTCCACAAGAACATTGTGGAAGAGACAATATAAACACCTTAGGACATGGTTGGTATGCAGGAATGGAATGGGAATGGAATGGTGATTCCTGCGTCCATTCCCAATCCTGTGGCTGGTACTGATTTTGTAATGGGAATCACCATTCCCGATGGAATGCCTATTCTCATGCATATGGGATTAGCCATTCCTCCCCTCTCCCATGGTATTATGTATTCCCACGGATATGAGATTACTATATAATAAAAGTTTATTTGTTTAATTAAATAATTAATAATAATAATAATAATAAATAATAATAATAATAGTAAAAATAATAAAATAATTTTAATAACAATAATAAAACAACTTTAGTAATTATATAATATAGTAAAATTAATAATAATAATAATAATAATAATAATAATAATAATAATAATAATAATAAATAATATTAATAGTAAAATAATACTCCCTCCGTCCCTGAAATAAATTCCTCTTTGGGGACGGCACGAGTTTTAAGGAAAAGTGGTAAAGTGTATTGATAGTGGAGAAAAATGTGTTATAATTAGTATTGGCAATAGTGAAAATGTGAAAAAGTATTATAATTAGTATTGGGAGTGGTGAAAAAGTGAAAAGTAAGAATAAATAAAATATTATTAGTGGTGGGGTAGTTGTCCAAAAATAGAAAGAAAAAAAAAGGAACTTATTTCAGGGACGAAGGGAGTAAATGATAATAATACTAAAACAATGATAATAAATAATAAAAAATATATAAATAAATAATATTATTATAAATAATAACAATAATAAATAAAAGTAGTAGTAGTAATAATAATAATAATAATATTGTGTTAATTTTATTTCATTCCTATCAATTCATTCCTTGTAAATACCAACCATAGGAATACTATATTTCATTCCATTTCATTCCCATTATCATTCCATTCCAAAATCCATTCCATTCCTGCATACCAGCCATCACCTTAATTCAGTCAACTCAACAAGCGCTATCAAATGCCAAGAGTATGAAGATTCAAGTACTAAAGAGGAAAAGCCAATGTTAAAGTATTGTTTGCATAGATGTCAAAGAAACATGAAGCTCTAACATGCATGACGACTTCGGAGAAAGCTGTCATGCACTAAGTGCTCCTAACAAGAAAGTTGAAAGCCAAGTGCATTACATGTCGGATTGTGGGGCTACTCATCATGCGCTTAAAAGTTCTAAACATTCAAGAATCCATTAGACAAGACACAGTTTTACACATGCAAGAAAGCTCCAGAGATCATATGTCAGCTCTGGTTTCATCAGATTCCTTGGTTATATCTAAGTATGCCATAGTGTTTCATTCCCTTTTGTGCAGTTCCTACACAAGGTTTGTGAGGATACCTGAATAACCAGGTACAGTATATAGACCACTAAGAAACCTCAATTCTTCTTGTTGGCGGCCAATGACAAAGAAAGAGCAAACAACACATAAGGGATGAGCCTGGGAGGACAGTGATTGGTCAAGTGTGAATGTGATATAAGGTCATTTTCTAGGGAAAATGGAAGCTGGAGATATCTCTTGAAAAGATATACTGATAAATTCTTAAATATAAAACAACAAAATGCACCAGCAGGACAGCAGACTCTTCCCTTTCTAAATTACCAACCACATGTTTTCTCCAGTTTGTAGTTTTTCTTTTTTTATCTTCAGATATAGGCTCAATTATTATTGCTTCAAACAATTCATTATTTGTTGTGCCAGATGAGATTTAAACCCCACTTAAGTTGTTCATAGAAGAACATAGTCTCGGCCTAGTCTTACTAGCTATTGGTCATAATACCAGAAAACTGATAGCGTTATCACCAGTCTTATAGCAAGCCAACAACTAGGTAAGCCATAGCTCATTGCCAGAAACAATCGTAAACAATTCTTCAATGCACGGCCAGGCAGGAATCCATAAACGAAGGCTAGGTTTAGACCCAATACATAGATTGTTCAAATAAAAGAGCAACATCTCAAATATTTGAAGAAGACTAGGAATGTCTGACATATAAGGGGGAAAATAGAGAGGTATAAAATGCAAAAAACCAAGAAAGTGAACATAGTCATTCTAGAAATAAGTAATATTTGGAGTTTAAGCTAACCCTGAAGCCAGAAGTGAACCGGTAGGATTCCACGCACATGCAAAAACCTGTGAATGTAAAGAAGCATTAGCAAGGCGTGCTCCATAGTTATACAATATTTCCATCATAGTTCCTCTTGACTATCAGAAATAGAGATTATGAATTTCGTAATAATATGACCAAACCTCAGAAGTGTGACCTTGCAAAACTGTTACATCACTATTTGGGAATTCACAAGGCAGGGAAGGTAAACTAGGGCAGATATCCATTGGTTCTGGCCCTAGAGATAAGTACAAAATAAGTTACATTTCTTGAAAAGATACGAATTGCAAGACCGTGCACATTAAGTCAACAAGAAACTGAAGATCCAATCACTCAAGAATGATTTTTAAGTTACACCATCACAGGGCAAGTGCATGTATGTTAAAAAAGCTGAAATGGATCTTACCTCCATCATTTCCATTCTCCTCAAGTTTACCATTAATCTCATCGCCCATATGATTAACATCACTGGCATCCTCAAAGGGCTTTTCCTTTTCTTTGCCTTTCTCTTTATCTTTCTCCTTCTCCTTCTCCTTCTCTTTCTCCTTCTCCTTCTCCTTCTCCTTCTCCTTCTCTTTCTCCTTCTCTTTCTCCTTCTCTTTCTCCATTCTCTCCCTATCTCGTTCTTTTTCTTTTTCTCTTTGTTGTTTTTCGTTCTCCTTTTCTTTTGCAATTTCCTTTTCTTTTTCTATTGCAAGTCTGCGATCATGTTCCCGGCCATTTTCAACATTTTCTTTCTCTTTTCCCTTAGATTTATCCTTCTGAATATTTTCTTTTTTCTCTTTTATAATCCTTTGAAGTTCATCCACATCTTTTGTTATTAGATCCAAAGGATGTAGGAACTGGAAATCATCATCTGTTTCCAAATCATCCTGGGTATGTCAAAGAATCAGCACAGAATTCAGAGACAAGGGAAACATATAACTCTAGATACAGAGATTCAACAGTATGGCATTCTTACGCTAGTCAAGTTTGCTTCTAGTTCAAGATACTGAATTCCTTTCTGAACAAATGTAACGAGAGCCCCAGGTGGAACAAGGTTGCCATCAATGTTACTTTTATTAATCCCAGCCTCATATCCTAAAGCGAATGCAGAATGTGTGAATCCTGAAAACAATTATCCAAATAAAAGTTAATGATGCCAAGAAATTTCAGTTACAAAGTGTTCATTCTCCAACGAACTATACATAATTAATACTACTACAACACAGGATTATTGCTTGATACAGACTGTCAATATAATAAAGGCAAGATTAATGAAGACAGAAAGGTCAGTCCAAGACATAATGCATAGAAAATGATATGTATGCTCTACAGATATGCACAACCACACTAGACACTGGACAATAGAGACTTCCACAAAATCAACCGATCAAGCCATTGAGCATGCAAGAATGCCTTCCCGGATAACAGAAAACTCACTTTTACTTGCAAGAATGCCTTTCCGGATAAGAGAAAACTGACCTTTACTTGCAATATCAATAACAAGATGAACCTTTGTATGACTGGTTTCGGTATTCAAATAATAAGAAAGGCATGCTTTGTTGAACTGGCAACTTTAACTTCTTTCTAAAGGCTCAATTCGTACAGTTCCCCTACAAATAAGTATATTTCTCTTACCATCTCAGCATAAGGAATCATTTTCTCTATTTAGACTTACACAGACTTCATTATTTCTTCCTACAATTTTCATGACTATAACTTCTGATATCTTCAATTCAAAACGGTATTTCAAGCCTAAAAATGACAATTGCTACGTCCCTAACCAAAAACCATGTTTCCTAAACCTTCACATCAAGCTCCACTCCTCTGAGATGGTCCATGACGAGCACAAACCCACCCAAAAATCTAAATAAGAAGTTAATTGGGCTGCAAAAAAATCTGAATTCAAGACAAGCACCTAATTGTGCCACCATATGTAATCACTCCAGCAACCCATCACCCCCCGCCCAAAAAAACAGGTTGGAAGAGAAACGAAAGCTTACTCCAATATTAACAATAGTGATATCCTGTATGTTGATTGATTTGCACCAAAAATTAATTTCAATGATGATTCTGGAAACCCAGTTTGCAATTCAAGAATGGAGCCGCACGCAGGGAGAGAGAGAGAGTTACCAGATTCGTTAAGATAACGGAAGATGAGGTAGTTCAACTCGGCGGAGGTAATTGCAATCATTGTCGAGAATCCCCTGCATGTACGACTTTCTCTCTCTTATCTGTGAATTTGGGTGTGAGAGAGAGGGATTTGGGGGAGCGGAGGGGAAGAATGCTGCTGCTATTTCGAACTGGGTTTTTTCCGACTATAGATTTAGGAGAAACCGGATGTGTGAAAAAGACATAAGTACCCTCAACTTCATCAATTTGTTTTAGACTATGTTTATCAGCAACCAACAATCAACCATAATCCAACCATCCAACCATCTTTAAGATTTAATTAATTTATCTCTTTTTCATATCACTAATATTCATCTCAATCCAATAACCTCTATTTTTGTTGATTTATCAATGACCACCCCAACCATCCAACCATAACATAACTTTATAATTATTTTTAATCGTAATAATTTTAGTAATATTAAATATTCTCTCCGTCTACTAATTGTTGGCCTAGGAGGCAAAACACGGGTTTTAAGAAAAAGTGTATTTTTATTAGTTGAGTGGAGAAAGGGACCCACAATTTATTAAAGTCAATGCATGTCTTCGAATCGATTAAGATTGCAGTTGTTCCGCGAGCTCTATTTATAGGCGAAGTCTTTAATAGATCGTTGGAGAGATGGTCTTCAAGGTTTCTGCCGTTGTAAGAGGATGTCACTTCTTGGGCTGAGGTGGCAATTTTCGGATACTCCATTTGACCGAGTCTTAATTTGTCTTGTCCTCAGAGTATGGTGCTTCTGCATCTTTACACGCAAAGGGGAGCTCTGGCACACATACGGATGATATCCAAATCTTCGGCATTTAATGTTGTAGTACTTGAGCATTTAATGCAGTGTGTCCGGTACTCTTCTCTTCAGTCAGATGTAGAATGTTGACTAATACTTGACTTCGTCTTCAGTTTAAGGTTGATGTTGAATGTGTGAACTTCTTCGACCGATGACTGATGACTTCCAGTCGAGATGCGTCCTTGTGTTTGTTCAGTGAACTGTGCTTCAATTGTGCTATCTTTAGTCTTCAGTCTTTTGTTCCTAATCCCACTGAACTAAAGTCTTTGCAGCTTCAGTCAGGGCCTGTGTGGACTGGAACACTTGGACCTGCAATAGAAATAAAGACAAGCGAAACATTCTAATGATTTTGGTATCATCAAAACTAGTTGGATATCTTTTTGTGTCCCAACATACTCCACTTACCCACTTGTATTAAATTATAGTGTATTTTATGAAGAAAATTGCAAAATGATCACATTACAAAAATATGTTTGTAAACGTTCTTCAAATAATAATAATATTCTATCTATTTTTTAATTCATTAATTATTTATTAAAATTAAATAATATTAAACTAATTATAAATTAAAATCTAGCAGCGAATAAGTTACGTGGAGTTAACTAACCAAAATAGAGAAATTAGCGATTAATTATTTAGTTAAACTTTCTAAATATGTTGAAAGTTAATGAAATTAAAAGACAACTAGAGAATATTATGCACAAGTAAAAACATAAGGTTTTGAAAATTAAAATGAGAGTTAATTGTTCTTTTTTGAGAAGCGATTAGAATATGTTGTTCTAAAAAGGAAAAAATACAAATTAAATCTTAAATTTACACCTATTTTTTAATTTCTATCTCACTTTTAAACATTTTAAAATATATATCGAATCTTCCTAAATTTTGGAATTAACACTTCTTCGATTTTTTCGACGGTCAAAAAGATGATGCGAATACCACCATTGACCAAGATCCGATAGTAGAGAAAATATAGTCGACATCGTTTAATGTACAATTAAGCACAAAACTGATAATATTATAGTATTATTTTTAAATTTTGTACTAGGAAATCTTAATTGGAAAAATTATACGAATTTGATTTTTATTTGCAAATGTTTAAAATTCAAGTCGAATTTGCAAAATAAGTATAAATTCATGATTTAGTTTATAATTAACTATTCTAATTCATCAATAATTTGTTCATAATTATTTTTGTTAAATAAAATATTTTTGTTTTATATAACATGTTTTTTTATACCAGAACAATCTTGACAGATATTAAATTGTGATATTGATATTTCAAAACTATCTAGATTTCTCTCACTAAACTTTTTGGATAAAGACCAGAAAATTAAAGCAATTCCAACTGAATTTCACCGATAACAACATTGTTTATAGCCTAAAAGTTCTCATTTTTCAGAATTTGGAGCTATCCTAAATATCATCATATATCCGATAAAAAATGAGATTATCATGAAGAAAGAGATAAATATGAAAAATTATAGTACGTCTTATTATAAGTCTAAAATGAGTTATATTCCTACTAAAATTCTTAAAAATTTTGCCTATAAATACATGTAAACCTCACTATAAAATCATCATCCGAGATTTATCAATATTACTCAATATTCAATACGAAATTCCTAAGTTCTACATGATTCTCGCGTTTTTTTACTACTTTCTATTAGAAGCGAATTTTTGGACACAACATATATATTGTGTGAGTTATCATGGTAATCCTTGTGCAATTTTTTTATAAAAACAAATTATACTTTATATAAAATAGAAGATACACTACACATGACATTATTAATAACAAAAAAGTTGATATTTTTCTTTAATGCAAATGATATTTCTTTATACAAGTAATTAAGGTTAAATATCAGTTTTTGACCCATCGTTTGAGTTGTTTTTTAAAAATATCCCACCCTAAGCATAATTATAAAATAATACCGATCGTTTCATTATTTTCTTATTTATGGCCCGCAAAATTTTTCCGACAACCGGTATTTGACGTGTTCCGGCCAAGTGCCATGTTATTAGTACACATCGGTATTAAAAAAATAAAAGAAAAAAACTTAATATCAGTTTTTGGCCCATCGTTTGGGCGTTTTCTAAAATATATCCCACCCTAATCATATTTACAAAACAATACCCATCGTTTCATTTTTTTCTTATTTGTGACCCGCAAAAATAATCCGGCGATCGGTATTTGACGTGTTCCACCATTTGACGTTTCATTAGTAATATATGCACTAATATATATAAGAATCATCGATATTGTTGTTATTGTGCTTGTATCACTCTGTGGAATATAATATGTGTGTTTGTGATATTTTCCTAGAGTTTAAGCGACCTGCCATCATCATTTCATGACTTCTAAAAGCTTAAGCTGTATGTTTTACCCGGTCTTGAGCCCCCAGTTTTACCTGCTACTTTGACAGATTTGTCTTGGGGTGAGAGATTCATGTATTGTTCTATCATTCATTTTTCTTAATTGTTACAAATTTTATTTGTTGTTGAGATGTGGAGTACAATGTTTATAAATGATCTAGGTCAAATACCGTCAAATGATGGAACACGTCAAATACCGGTCGTCGGACAAATAAGAAAAAATGAAACGGTGAGTATTGTTTTGTAAATATGATTAGGGTGAGATATATTTGAGAAAACGCTCAAACGATGGGCCGAAGACTGATGTTAAGTTTTTTTCTTTTATTTTTTTAATACTGATGTGTACTAATGACATGGCACTTGGCTAAAACACGTCAAATACCGGTCGTCGAAAAAATTTTGCGGGCCATAAATAAGAAAAAATGAAACGATGAGTATTGTTTTGTAATTATGTTTATGGTAGGATATTTTTGAGAAAACGCTCAAACGATAGGCCCAAAACTGACCCTAAAAGTAAATGATTATTTGTATAAAAAATAATGATACATTACAAATGATAATTTTATATATGTAAGTAACACTTTTAATAACATAATATGATATTTTGTCTGATTGACCGGGGCGAAAAGGGTAAAAATGGGAAAGGGAGGGGAGGGTCGAGTCCAACGCGAGTGCGAATTTGATCCAACCACATAATTATCTCTGACGAGAAAGTTTGTCAAGATTAAAATATAAAGCTTAAAAAAAAAAATACTCCATATGCAACCAATGCATGTATACTCTCGTGTGTCGCAGTGTATGCATATTAGTATTTTTTTTTTTTGAGGGAAAAAAAAAGTAATAGGTTTAAGAATATTAAAGGGAAAATTGCACCTAAATACACAAACTTTGCCAAAAATCCAAATTTAACGCAAACTTAGGATTTTACATTTTAATACACCAATTTAAGAAGTTGTTCAATTTTGACACAATTTTGAATTCCGGCAACCGGAATATTGACGTGGCAGCCGGAATCGCCACGTCACACACACACACACACACACACTCCACCCCCTCTCTCTTACACCCCACTCTCTCTCTCTCTCCACACGTCAGCTCCCCCACCCCACCCCCCACCCCAGCCGCAAACCCTCCCTCCCGCCCGATCAGTCCAGTCCGCCGCCGCACCCCCAACGCGTCGTAATCACCACTCCGCGGAACCCTAAGCCCCCACCGGAAATTAATCATCACGCAATCTCGCAACGGGAGGGCCGTCGTGGCGGTCAGGTCCGTGCCTCTGACTATCCCGTTCACCAGCCAGCCCGCCGCCGCCTTCGATTCAACAGCCGGGAAAAGGGCGGCGACATTTTTGACGAAATTCCCCTCGTCGGCGGCGCCGGGGTTCGATTTCCCCCCCCAATTTCCTGACGATGGCGGAAGAGATTAGTTTCTTGACCGAGAAATCGCCCAAATCGGACTTGAACCTGATGAAGAAGCTAGGGTTTTCGCAGCCGATGACGTTGAACTCGGCGCTCATGGTGAGAGGGCTTCGGATCGGCGACCCGTAATGCCCGATTCCAGTCTTGAAGATGAAGCTGAAGGGGCTTTCTGTTGGTGAGGGGGAAGTGGCTGACGGCGGGAGGTGCGACGCGGTTCTGGGGGAGGAGGAGGGTCCGACCGCGGGGGGGTGGGGTGGGGTGGGGGAGCTGACGTGTGGAGAGAGAGAGAGTGGGGTGTGAGAGAGAGAGGGTGGAGTGTGTGTGTGTGTGTGACGTGGCGATGACGTGGCGATTCCGGCTGCCACGTCAATATTCCGGTTGCCGAAATTCAAAATTGTGTCAAAATTGAACAACTTCTTAAATTGGTGTATTAAAATGTAAAATCCTAAGTTTGCGTTAAATTTGGATTTTTGGCAAAGTTTGTGTATTTAGGTGCAATTTTCCCAATATTAAATTTATAATACATGTAATATTCCCGTGCACTGTATGCGTATTAGTGTTTTATACTTATGTGACTTTAATTTTAGGTCAGTTTTGAAATTAATCATAATTTAATTGAGCCCTAATTCCCCTTCTCACTCTTATGCTTGTTGAGCCCTAATTCCCCTTCTCCTTCTTTTATCCTTCTTGAGCCCTAATTCCCCTTCTCCCTCGTCTGCATCTTCAATTCCAGAGTTTGGGGACGCAGCAGCAGATTCAAGAAAAGGTACTTATGGAAGATGATTTTACCTCAGATATTGAATGAATTTTGTTGGTGTGATTACTGAAATCCATGTTTATGCGTAAAATTGCTGAAATCACGTCTGAAATTTTGAAATTGTTGCCGAAATCACGTTTATTTAAATATGCCCGCATCTCCCGATTCCCTACATTCTCGCATAGCCTCCGTGCGTCCAGGCGGCCGCCTTTCGCCGACGAGGCTCGCATACACAAATTCTTACAGAGGTGCACATGTTGGTGCGCTTCAGCGTCGCCTTGCCTTGAGGCGCGTCTCAAGGCGGCCGCCTCCAGCGATTTTCACAGCATTGGTTGGAGCTTATTTTTACATCTTATAAGATGTTTAGGAGCTTTTTTTGCCAAACAATTTTCAAGAGCTTATAAGCTCCTAAACAACTTACTAGCTCAGCCAAACACACTCTTAACTATCTTAAGTCACCCCTATTGTTTGAACCGTAAACTGTTGAGGATTTAGTTAGCTAATCACAGTTTTTGTGCACGGTATAGGGCTCAGTGTGTTGGAGAGGCTGGTATGGTGTCTATTGGTTTGAGAGCATTGGCATTGAGAAACCATAAATCACACAATTTATCTCAGGACGGCTTGATGATGGGCGAAGGTAAAACTTCGTATGATGATGTTGGTAAACGGAGGAAAATGGGCAGGAAAGGAAGCAAGAAAGAAAGTGGATTTCATCGGAATGATTCAAACAAGAATGAATCCGGTGGTGCATCAGGTGCTACAGGAAGAGCTCAGAGTTTTTCACAGGACAAGGGAGGATCAGTATCTCAGGCGTCATTTGTCAGGTTCCTTTTCTCGCTTGGGGATTTAGTTGTGTGTACCTTTTTCATTGTGAATGTGCCTTAGTGTAGATGCATTGTTGTAAATTGTTTTTATTGTAGAAAGCAGGTCGATCCAGAGACGGCTAAGTACTTCTCGGAGATTACAAATGTAATAGAAGGCACCGAGGTGGATGTGGAGGAGCGATCCGTTATATGCGGTACTGCATTGGAAGAAGCCAGAGGCAAAGAAGTGGAACTTGCAACTGATTATATTATTAGCCACACTATGCAAACTCTTCTTGAAGGCTGCTCTTTGGACCGCCTATGTTCTTTTCTTCGAAGCTCCGCAGACGAATTTTCCCAGATTTGTATGGACAGGTCTGGTTCCCATGTAGCTGAAACGGCCCTCAAGTCTTTGGCCAGGCACCTTGAGGATGACGAGAGCCACTCTCTCATCACAGAGACATTATCCGTTTTATGCGAGGTATTGCTACTCTTGGAGTCACTTATTGTTAATACGAAGTAATAATCGTCTTGCAACCAACGCAGATACATTTCCTGGTGAACTTTAGAGCTAGTTGATAGCATCTGCAACATTCATATCGAGTATTTAAATGGTTTCTCTTTATATTTCTTCTTACCAGGCAATTGTGGCGGATCCTGTTGAAATAATGTGCAATTGTTATGGATCTCATGTCCTGCGGAGACTTCTTTGTCTCTGTAAAGGAGTTCCCATGGACTCGTTGGAATTTCATAGCACAAACCCGTCTGTCGTGCTGGCAGAACGTTTGAATCTGCGATCATCTCATGTGGACGGCCATAAAACACTACAGAACCAGCCATTCCCGGATCAATTAAAATTTCTCATATCGGAGATGGTTGATCCTTCAAGGGCAGACATGGCAGTCCTACAAGCTAATCAATATAGCAGTTTGGTTCTGCAGGCATGTTTTTGCTATGTTTCCATTTTATTGCACAGGATTGGTGTTGGCATGTTAATGATTTGACCTTTTCGTGCAATCACTTTGTTTGATATGCACCACCGCCATTATCCATTGCTACTATGTGTGATTTTTGTTCACTAGTTTTCATATCAACTTGTTAGTGATTCTCTTAAATCTGATGAAATACAAATTTTTAAATGGCAGACTGCGTTGAAACTATTAGCTGGACAAGAGGAGGATCTGATCCGTTTAATTCCCATTCTCCTTGGCTGCCCTACCGAAGCTGCATCAGAAGAAAACCTCATAGAAGTTAAGACAGCTAAAAAAGTTCGACGTTTAGTGGAAGAAAATGCATACAGTCATTTGATGGAGGTAAGACTTAACACAATTCACTTTTGGGACATGTCATTTTGCTCTGTACTAACGACCTCTCCTCCTAAAAATTTTATTACCCATTTTTGCAGGTCATCTTGGCAGTGGCCCCTGATGCAATTTACAACGAGATATTCACAAAAGTCTTCAAGAATTCTTTATTTAGACTGTCGTCGCATTTCTGTGGGAACTTTGTCATACAAGCATTGATATCTCATGCAAGAAGTCAAGAACATGTAAGTTGAGTGACACTAGAAGCTTTAATAACAGTTTTAGATTCCGTGAAGTTCTATATCAACAAGTGTAGTTACCATATCATCCTAACCTGATTTATGTGACAGTCATTTCATTGTAAACTTTGTTACTATGGCATCTTGATTGACAAATACTTTTAAACAATGTCATACAAAACTCTTTGAGATAAATAAAATAGAAAAAAACGGATACTCTAAAATTGGCAAAATTATTGACAATGTCATACTTAAGTCTTTATATGGAAACCATCTCTATATTTAGCATTTCATTGATTTGACCATATTATGTTCTAAATGTCACTATGTCTGTCGAATCTCAGCATCCTTAGCAGATTTTGTTCGACTTCAAAAAAGCAAGCAACTTTTCTATCTTAGTTCTGCTCGGAAACTTTTAGTTTTGTTAGTAGTGTAATCTAAATGAATGCTTTTGGGGTCCAGATAAAGTTGATATTTGAGGAACTGGGTCCGAAATTTAGAGAGCTTCTTGAGTTGGGAAGGGCTGGAGTTGTGGCAGCTCTTGTTGCTGCCAGTCAAAGACTTCAGGGCAATCAGCGCGAGGTATTCTTCCATCGTAGACATTTGCTCTTCCTGTTGTTCACTTTTTATCTGTTAACTTTGGTT
This sequence comes from Salvia miltiorrhiza, assembly GCF_028751815.1. Lineage (NCBI taxonomy): Eukaryota > Viridiplantae > Streptophyta > Magnoliopsida > Lamiales > Lamiaceae > Salvia > Salvia miltiorrhiza. Next base: position 59,840,528 of record NC_080388.1, read on the forward strand.
CTATTGTTGTTTCTGACAGTGTTGCCAAGCCCTTGCTGATGCTGTTTGTTCGAGAGATGAGTCTTCTGCATGCATTATTCCGCGGCTATTATTTCTTGACAATTACCTCTATTCTGTAGATAAAGAAAACTGGAGTTGGCCAAGTGGTTTTAAAATGCATGTTTTGGGCTCTTTAATGCTGCAGTCAATTTTCAAATACCCTAGTGTAAGTGGCTTTTCTCTAATTATATTTTCTGCTTTGAATTAAAAGCTATGATCTTTAACTTGTATAAACAAGCCTAACCAATTTCTATAACTTCCTGATGAGATAAAACTTATAGCATGACTAATAAGTGGCATCAAGACAGATTAATGAATAAAGAGCTACTATGTTTTCTATATTCATTGGCCCACAAATTGACACCTAGCTCTACTTGCTCGATTTTCGATGATTTTAATTTTTAAAAGGTAATACCATTGATTGTTTTCTGTATTACAGGAATTCATAAAAGCATATCTCACCAGCATCACATCGTTAGAGGATAAATATGTTCTTGAAGCGTCAAAAGATCCTGCTGGCGCCCGTGTTATCGAGGCTTTTCTCCTTTCGAGTATCTCTGCTAAGCAAAAGTACAAGATAGTTGCCAAGTATGACAAGAAGCTGCCCTATTTATTTCCTTACCGTAACCTCTCCTGTTTATACTGTTTTTATTCAACACACAATCCTCACAGTGCTTAGTCATTTTTATTTCGTATTTGATATAAAATCATGAGTTTTCTGCTTGATAATTGAAGACTTCGAGGACATTTCGGAGAGCTCGCTGTGATTCCATCGGGCGCATTTACCATCGAAAAATGCTTCAATGTCAGTAACATGTCTATGAAGGAAACAATTGTGTCGGAACTATTACCTTTCCAAGCAGAGCTGTCTAAAAGTAAACAAGGCCCGTATCTCTTGAAGAAACTTGACGTTGAGGGGTAAATATATACGTTTACTTTTCTTGATTGTGCTCTCGTCTTCCTAACTTTTTCCTGCTTCCTTGACTCACTGGATGTGAATTACATGCTATATTGTAACAGCTAGTTTTATTGTTTGCTATATATGTTTTATATCTTTTGAATTTTACGAACACATTACATATTGTTTACTTTGGTGATATTAACGAACCTTATTATTATGCTTTGGTAACAGATTTGCAAGACGACCAGAGCAATGGAGATCTAGGCTAACTTCCAAACAATCTGTCTTCAACGAATTCTACGAAGCCTTTGGACAAAAGGATGCTAAATCTTCTCGAAGTGACAACTTCCTTTCGGATTCTCACAAAATCACTCAAGCGGAAAAGTTCAAGGGCATAAGGAAAGAGATAGATGATGGCCTTTCTTCTGGTTTTGTTTCCAAATCCGGCACTCCATTCCTGGCTTACCAGGGATCGACTAAAGTGAAAAAATCAGGGGATCAGAAGTCGAAAGCCCGAGGTTTCCCCAAAGACAATGATGATTTCTCCAAAAGCAAGAGCAAAAAGCATAAAACATCAAAAGATGGAGAAACTCTCCCTGGTGGGAAGACATCAGCTCCTAAGAATGAGAAGAAACGGCGCAGGAAAGAGGGCTCATCAGAATCTTTGAACAAGAAGCTGAAGGCTGGGATCAATGATTAACTTAAAGCTACTCTACTCTTGACAGATATGGATAGTTCTCACGGTTTTGTTTTATTTTTGTCGCATTTTGTACTTGTTTTTTGGCACATTGAAGAAATGGAATCAGACTGGATCAAAAGCTCTTGTATTCACATGTGTAAGCTATGGATTACATTAGAAAAGCAAATTGCAGCTACAGCAAAATTGGTTGCAATCTAAGTTGCAACAAAGGGATCCTGTTCTAGAAGAAAACAGCGAATTCTAATCTGCCAAAGACAGGTACTATCTTCTCCACTCTGCCCGTTGCTTTCGACACTCATCCTATGGAGGATTGGACCTAGCACAAGAACAACACATCTGAGTGTATGGAGGAAAAGGCCTTCAACTTTTTTGGGAGTTAGGAGGTTTACTTATTCTGCGTGGGATTCGATCTGCTCGGAGGTACTCTTCTGAAGCTCGACTTCTCCTTCTTGTATGGATTCCTCTGTTTTACATCCAAACCCTTTAAAGACTGTGAAGGCAGCTCCACGGTCGAGGTGGATGCACGTGCTCTCTCCAAAAGGGATCTCCCGGCTCGAGCTCCCTGCACGTTGGAATGCAGAATCAACACCAACGCAAGAAGCAACGAGGCCGCCGCCACACTCAGATTGGACTTCATAACTGATGCTGTGCTCTACTTTGATGGTGAGCAGTGTTTGTTTGTTCGGGTAGACACGATAGTGATGGAGTTTAGCTTTTGTAGTGAAATTTAGAAGTGTGATTGAGCTCATCCAGTCCATTGATATATACATATATGTGTGTGTGTGTGTGCTTAAGATCTTGTTGGAATCATATGCATGTTGGATCATGTGATGTTTCTTTGACTATCATGTTGTGAGTCTGACTTACAGATTAGTTGTTACAGTTTCGGTGTGGTCACGTGACTGTGGCACGTGATCATATATTAATCCTGCCAACTTTGTTATTCTAATCTCCTTTTTTAAGTTTTTTTGAATTTTAGCTGCGCGTTAGTTTTTTGTATTTTATTTTATGATTTTGATTGAGAAACACAGCTTCGTATATGTTCCAATCTGTGTTGGATTCTAACTAAAGTAATAACAACTGTTAGATCCTTCAGAGTTGTCTCTCTGTGTGTATGTGTTTTTTTTTCAAGATGTGTAATTTTTAGTTGTACTTTTAAGTCGTGAGTGACGTGCTTTTTATTCAATCTCTATTTTTCCTGTTGTATATGTAATTGATGACGTTCTTCATAAATAAAATAATTGCAACTAGTAATGAATTGACATAGGTGTCGAAACCTTAAATTGTGTTTAGGATCGATTGGGGAAAAGCTTTGAATGTTTTTTGTTTGAGAAAAAGACGAACTTAATTGATTTTGTTGCTCACCGTTCGACTACTTTTATGTTCGTGAATGAAAATTCTCAAAAAAATTATTGTCTCCATTAGTTACTGTTGGATTCATTTCATTAACATAACAAATTCCGGATTGTGGTTTATTATGCAGATTATACCCAAATTGTAGTCTGTATCAAAATATAAAAGAAAAAACTAATTGTGACGCTACTTGTTTTGATTAGTTTTCGGGACAATACAGAGTGAGAAATTCAAATGAAGTGAAGATTTGGATCTGCCCACTTAGATTATTATTAGATTTAAATCTTGGGGGGTGTATTGGTTGTAGAGTCTCTAGGATTTTTTTGGACTTTGAAAGTTTGGAGGTATTTAATCCAGATTTTTAAAGATTTTTAAAAGTCTTTAAAAATATAGAGGTATTCAATATGGATTTTAGAAAGTCTTAAAAAATTCTTAGGTATCCAAAAGTATGTGAATTTTAAAACTCTATAGATTTTTATGGATTCTTCTTAAAAATACAAAGAGAGAAATCTCACCTCATCACACGAGATTTATGTGGATTCTTTATTGAAAATAGCTTATATTTGAAGAAAAATATAAAGCGGCACCGGTTAGAGCACTCCCAGCAGATCACCTAAATGCATCACTAACTCTAAATTTAGGCTAAAACAATTGAAAATGAGATAAAAAATGCATCCAGCAGATCCCCTAAATTGGATGGGGCCCACAAAAAATTTTACACCCACCTAAATTCAATCTTAAATTTACACCCACCCTAAATTTATTTTAAGCTTATAATTAGTAGGGCCCACACATAATTATTATTTTTATGTAGAATATAGGAGATCTGGTGTATATATTTATAAAATCGAGATCCTAAAATTAAGGGTAAATATCATATTAAACCTTGAACTATTTCCATTTTATCAAAAATACCCTGAAAGTTTTAAAATGCTCTCTAAACCCTCAAAGTATTAAAGTTTTATCAAATATATCCCGCATTTATTTTTCGATCACCAGAAATATGACGTGGCTCGCCGGATGACACCGTGTAATTTAAATTCTATTTTTTTTAATCCATATCATTTTATATTCTATTTTTTAAGCCATGTCATCCTGCTCTCCATCTCACTCTCTGCGTTTTCTCCCCCTTTCTCTACCGTATCTGTCTCTCCCTGTCCAAAGCTCTCTCTCTCTTCTTACCTTCAAAATTCCACTGCAATCAAACACATCCAATCAAAGGTCCAACTGAAAATCACAAAATCAGAAGCCACCATTTCTCCCAACTACTGCCGAGATCCAGGTCGCCGCCGCCCTCTACTGCCGAGATCCAGGTCGCCGCCGCCGATTGACCATGGCGGAGAAGGCGGCGCGTGCCTTCGGCGGAGATCTGGGCAACGCCAAGTTCAATTTCCCCAACAATCCGCCCAAGATCGAGATCCAGGTCGCCGATGCCCGCTTTGCCCATGCGTCCACCGGCGCCGAGACCTCGGTCGACGATCTCGACTCCCAGTCGAACTCGCTCTCATCGTCGGAGGCGCTGCAGCACGCTGAGTCGCCGTGCCCGTCGGTCTCCGAAAGGTTGCAGACGACGGCAGGGGTTCGCTGCTGCTCGCCGGAAGTCAAAGGAGGTAGAGTCGAGGGAGAGAATCGTGGCCACAATTTGGGGCCTAGGGTTTCAGGCGGCGCTGCTGCTTGATATACAAGCGGCGACGACTGAAATTAGGGCTCGCCGGCCGCTGCAGTCGCCGAGAATTGAGGGCGAGGCAACAGCGGCGGCCAGCCGCTGCTGTCAGCCGGACGTTTGAGAAGGCGGTGGCTGTGCGTGTGTAGGGTGAAAAAGGGAAGATGGAGATAGATAAAGGGTGAGAGGTGAGAGTCGTGGGTGGCCGGAGAGGCGGCAACCTTCACCGGGGAGTGAGGAGGCGCTGCCGCCAGTCTGTGTCGGCAAGTGTGTGTGTATGTTGTTGTGTTTGACTGCGTGTGTATGTGTGTGTTTGTGGAAGAAGGATATTACTAAGAACAAAGAGAGAGAGAGACGGTAGAGAGGAGGAGAGGAAACGTTGAGAGAGAGACTGAGTGGATGACATGGATTTAAAAAAATGACATGGATTAAAAAAAATAAAATTTAAATTACACGGTGTCATACGACGAGCCACGTCATATTTCTGGTGACCGGAAAATAAATGCGGGATATATTTGATAAAACTTTAATACTTTGAGGGTTTAGAGAGCATTTTAAAACTTTCAGGGTATTTTTGATAAAATGGAAATAGTTTAAGGTTTAATATGATATTTACCCTAAAATTAAATAGGGAAGCTTTAGGAAAGAATATAAGAGCATAATTTTGGGATTTCTGCTGGGAGTGCTCGTAGTAACCTCTGGGAGACTCTTTTTACTTATATGTGGGTATATGCTGGAGGGAATAGCCAAAGAATTTCTTGGAATAGCATGCTGAAGCCGAATCTAGATTGGTATTTGGCCTCCCCTGTGAATTGTGATTCAAAATAGCCATTCATTACCCTGCTGAAGCATGTAAGACTTTAAGGTGGCAAAATATGGTTATGTTGTACTCCAATTTTTGAAATTTTTTGTCAGCAGTCTCATCTTTTTATTTAGGATTTGATTTACTATATATGTTTTCGTGTTATAGACACATATTGAGCTTGAAGGAAAATATATTTTTAAAATATGTTATGTTATTTATTTTATTTTGAGGGAAATAATTATATTAATCAAGAAGAAATCAAGGAAAACAATTGCTTAGGTTCCAGCGATCGCTGGGTTGCTCTGGTTCCAACGGTAGCTGGGCTCCAGCCGGCGCTGATATACTGCCTTCCTAATTTCTATCAAGTCGATGAAATTGCATGAAAATAAAAAAAATAAAAAAAGTCAGCCAAACTCTGTATAGAATTTATGAATTTCCTAAATCCACGAAAATCCATGAACTTTTTAAAGTCCAAAACAAAATCCACGAAAATCCATGAACTTTTTAAAGTCCAAAACAATCCAACAAAATCCCAAACCAGTACACCCCCTTAGTCGAAATCAAGAGAAATTTTAGATGAAATAGGACACGAAAAATAATTGGTTGCTTGTCATGTTTTAGATGTTACTAGCGTATTCGTGTAATGCACGAAATGATTTTTATATTTACATATAAAATCGATTTAACTCAATTATCATATTTATAAATATAATAAAATATATAATTTTAACTGAATATAATTGAGTTTAATATAAATAATAATAATTCACAATAATAAAAACATTATGAAAAAGCAAAAAAAAAATAGAAAATAAAACAAGTTACAAGAAAAAAATAAAAATGAAATTAAAAATAAAAAAGAATAAAAAAAATATACTATCTATTAAAAAAATATGAGAGGAAAAGAATTTCGTTAAGTTTTAATCTTTAAATAAATATAACTCTTATTGTGATCTTTAATTTGGTATGCATATTACATATTTTATAATTAGACGAATTTCATTGTTTTAGAAATAAAAATAAAAAACAAAAAACAAAAAACAAAAAACAAAAAAAGAAGAAGATAAAAATTGAAAGAATTTAGTGCCCCAAATTACCAACAAAGTAAAACTGTGTAAAGAAAAGAGTAATGTTGGATGCAATGTTATCAACAGAATGTTAATAACATTGTAACCAACATGCAGCGGAAAGTAATAACACACAGAAATACTTTTTTCACGGATTATAAATAACCCGTGAGTGCCTCATGGCTAAATTCACTATGATCATCAACAATACAAAGTACAAATTTAGATCTCTCTGGTAATTTATCTTTACAGATTGGTTGCCTAAGATAAATCTACTTATCTAGAATCTGCACTAAAGTGTTGAATCAACACAGAAAACCAAAACAGTCGAATAACAAATGTTACTCGAACAAAGCAGTCTGCTACGCTCCAATGTCCTCGCACTTCGACTCTTGCCCTTGACCTCCCGTCAATACAGAGTAAGCCTTTACAGATTGGCTGCCTAAGACTCCTCCGTCAAAGCAAGGTTTGAAGAACTGGTGTCATGTTTGCAGCAAGACAAAAGTGACGAGTTGATTGTGAACGAATGTTAGGTCGGTGAAAACGCACTCCCAAAACGTAAGGATGAATGAGGCTTCTTGCTGCTTTTATAGACCTTCATGTCGTGGTTAGTTTCCTCCACTTCCCACTTCCAGAAGCTTCCAATAACCGCTGCAATCCACCTCCGAAAACTGCCAGTCGACCAGTCTGGAATGTTGGTTGAGAGATCATGGGTCCTGAAAAGTAGGAACTAACAGCCCACCACTTTGGACCATGATAAACCACCTTTCCACTTATTAAAAACGTGGTCAACAAGCATAAAACCTTTATTCCACAACCAAAGAATAATAAAACGTGAAAGGAAGGTAAAGATTAAATATATACAATTACCAATGGAGAGTCAAAGTATGGAGTCAAGGCAGACTCCGGAATGTTGGTTGAAACCCAGAAATGTTGACACCATGAATGTTATCAACATTCCACCCAACATTGAAAGCACGAATGTTATCAACATTTGTCCCAACATTGTCGGAGTCAACATTGACTCTAACAGGAAAATAAAAAGAAAAAATATAATTCATAAATAAACCTTCAATTATATTACTCCTTTCGTCCTACTAAACAAGTTTCACTTTTTGTCGGCACACAGATTATAGGGCACACAACTTTTCATGAGTTAAATTTTGCCTATATAAAAATGAGCCATATATCTTTAATGAGACAACCCTAAATGAAAAACGAGCTATTTTTAGTGGGTTACCTTTTTGAAATTGTTACTCAATTTTGAAATTAATTTCAAATTGAAAGTTACCTTTTTAAGACAAGAACTTAATTGCGCTACCATATCAATTTTACCCTAATAATTTCAACGGTTAATATTGCGTTTGTCCTAATTTTTGACAATTTTCTCAATTTTATCATAATATCAATTTTACCTTAATCATTTTAATGTGTATCAATTGTATCCTTGGGACAATGTAGATACTTTTTTTAAAACCAAAATTAATTGATGATTTATAAAGTTCATGGTCTAGATTGTCGGATCATATATTTACAACGTAGTTAAGGTGGAAAATTCATAAAACAGACGTCCAACAATAATAACTTAAAACATAAGCGGATATCTCAAACCAATAACTTTAAAAGTCTTTAAGTAATTTTGAGTTTCAAAAATCTCTAACTCACTATATTATTACGATAATATAATTGATACATATTGAAAAGATTAGGATAAATTGATAATTTTTGAAAGTTGAGATATGAATAAAATAAGTCTCAAATGTTGAAAACAAAAGTATATTAGGTCTCCCCCCTAAAAAAAGTAATATTAACTCAAAAAAAAAAATTATACTAGTATTTTTTTACAAGTTATATTTAACATTCATATATATTTACATGTATCTTGTTAGCTAGAGTAAATTATTACTCTATTATGTTGTCATTATGTAGACAAATGATAGTATTCGCATATGTATTTCACATAGTTAGTACAATATCTTTCATAGTACTAAGTGACAATTGAGACATTCAAGAGCCTTCAAACTTGCATTTTAGTAGATATCTTGAAGTTATCTTATGCATGTTTTATGGATAAACATGACTTCGAATCTACAGATTTTATGGAGTATTATTTGTTAGTAAAAAAATGGAGGTAGGTAGCCACCTACCACCTCCACCATTTGCCACCTACCACCATGAATTTGCCTATAAATACCTTCTTCCACAACATTGCAAAGACACACCAAACACAACTATCAAAGCAGATAGCTAGAGAGATAGAGAGATAGAGAGAAAATCTTGTGAGAGAAAACTTCAGTGTGGAAGTTATACACGAGTGATAAAAGTGAGTTGAGAGATAGCCTCTGCGTAGGCAGATACAAAATACAGTGTGGTATTGTTGTACTCCTCCTTTTGTGAGATTCTCTAATATATTGGGGTGGGTCCGTGGACGTAGGCAGTTTGGCCGAACCACGTTAAATATCGGTGTCATTATTTTTCCCGTCTTAGATAATTTATATCTTTGATATTGCTTTCGATTTGATAATGGGCGGAATTATTTGTGTATATTTCCCAACAACTGGTATCAGAGCCACGTTTGTGGCGGTCTGATAATTTTCTTGTGCTGTTACTATTCATCATGAATAGTAATTTCGTTGTGAACAGTGATTGTTCTTTTGTAATTCTTAGTATGCTCTGTGGTTGCAGTAATTACTGAACCTCCACATCAGAAAAGAATTACTTTGAGAAAATTATCTTGTTTATCAATTGGGAGCAGTTACGATGGGCGACGGAAAGATTACGATTGAGAAGTTCGATGGTACGGATTTCGGTTTCTGGAAGATGCAGATCGAGGATTATCTTTATGGAAAAGATCTACATCAGCCCCTCAAAGAAAAACCAGATAAGATGGATCCGGACGAGTGGGAACTGCTGGACAGAAAGGCGATGAGTGCAATACGTTTATCGCTGTCCAGGAACGTTGCCTACCACACGACTGGAGCAAAGTCAACAAAGGAGATGTTGGCGATTCTGGCGGAGATGTACCAGAAACCATCAACTGCAAACAAAGTACATTTGATGAGTGATCACTATTTTATTAGCAACAAAAATACCGCAACTAACACGGTGTAATCGTAGTATAAACAGCAATCGGATATCGTATCCACAGGGACTGTAAAACGAAATGACTCTATCTATTTCCTACACAGACTCTCACAGTATGCAAGTAAAACGAAATTGAAAGAGATTTAAATACTTATACTAAAACGCAACTAGCAATAATTAAAAGCACGTAGGAAAATTCGAATATTAAAAAGCAACTGATCCTAGGGTAGTAAATTCATTAACTAAATCTATGCAATTAATCTATTAATCCTATGTACCAGTTTAATCCAGTTATGATGAGAGATCACTAAATTAATCAATTACTCTCGCTAGAGCAGCAACGATCGTAGATTAGTAAATTATCTATCTCCGTTAGGTCTCAAGAAAATCTACTAACTCCCAATAGCTCCTAAGAATAGCTCCCTATGATCCACCTATCTCCGCTAGGTCTCAAGGTTAAAATCATATCATACATTCCTGAATCCGCTAAACAGTTATCTCCGCTAGGTCTCAAACCTAATAGCTAAACATGTAAACTATTGATCAGATAATTCACAAGAAATTAAGCACCAGGAATTATGAATCATAAACTGGAAGGCACAAAAGTATTAACAAATAAATCACATAAATTCAATCAACTATTTACAAACCCTAGAATCAGTTAAACGAAACTAGCCAGACATAATAAAAGAAAGCATAAACATAATTAAATTGAACGCAATTGTAAAAACTAAATTAAATAAAAACTGAATGAAAACTATTGTAGCGACTTGAATCTTCAATCTTGTGGAAATCCAATCCAAGCAGTAAAAACTGGAAAGAAATAAATTCTAAAGCTATGAAATTGAAAAATAAAAGTTTGGAACTGAAAAAGTAAAGCTGGGGACTGAAGAGGAACCCTAGATAGGTCAAAAGAAGACCTATTTATAGTGTCAAGGTAAAATACAGTGTTTGAAACCCAGAAGAACTCCAAAAACGCGCAAAACTGAAAAATCCGGGTAGCCGGCGACCTGTCCGGCGACCCATCCGGCGGTCGCCGGCCTAAGCACAAAAATCCTTCATCTGGCGGCGATCGCCGCGTCTTTTCCAACGTTCCAGAAGATCCGGCGACCCAGGCGGCGGTCGCCGGTCAGGTCGCCGGAAATCCTTCTTCGGGCGGTGGTCAACGGTGTTTGACCGCCGGATTCTGACTGCTGCGCGCGATGTTTTCGTTTCGGCCATAACTTTCTCGTCCGAACTCGGATTTTCGATCCGTTTGCGCTCACGAACTCGTATCGAGACGATCTACAACTTGTATTGCAGCACAGTTTTCCAAATTCGAACTCAATAAACCTGAAATTTCCTTCAAAGTTCGAGTAAGAATCATGTTTCAAAAGATAAAGCAAATTAAGCACAAAACAATCATCCAACACTTAGTTTCCTATAAAATTGACATCATATGAACACTAAAACCATGGAAACATGAGTGTTATCAACTCCCCCAAACTTAAGCCATTGTTCGTCCTCGAATAATGAGAAGAACACAAACAATAACACGAATGGGTAAGAACTCTAGCTCATAGATGTCTCCGAAAAATAAAGAATAATGGAATTCTCAAATCTTCAATAATCAAGCACAAAATTCACCAATAAACACAACCTATAGCAAAATCAACCTTGACATTCCAAACAATTGAATCTCACAAGGTATGTGTATCACTCAACTCTCAATTTGATGGAATATATAGGACGTGTATGCTCTCATCGAATTCAATGCAATATAGATCACTTACCATAAGCTTGCCAATCGTCTACAATCTCCATCGCTAAAAGTGTGCCAAGACTAAGATCAAATAGGTCTTTATTTTTTGGTTATAATGCAGGGACATTGGTTAAGGTAGGGAAATATAGGCTAAGTGACTCAAATAGATCAAGAACACCAACCTTATAGCTTCACAATCAAGCATGGAATAAATTCCATCTTCCTCCCAACTATATCATCATAATCAACAAAACTCAAGGGATTTAATCATCACAAAACAGAACTAAACACTCTTTTATGCTCTCCATTTATTTCCAACAAACAAAGTCGATTTTCTAACAAATTTCTCTATATACACTCGACTTCACACTTTTTTTCTTTTTCTTTTTCTTTTTCTTTTTTTTCTTCTTCTTTTTTTTTTCAACAAATTTTTTTTTTCTTTTCTTTCCACAACTTTTCTAGAGCTCATAAGAGTAAATAGTAATACAATATCATCCCTTCTTTTTCACAACCCACTATGAATATTCACCACACAAAGATTCCCATATACTTCATCACCCCCTATCATCCGGCTAAAGAATAAAAGCTAAATAGGCTCAAAGTGGATAACAAAGGATAAAATTTTCAAGGACAGTGTTTGGGAAAAATTGTGGCTAACAAAAGATGGCCTAAAATCATCTCATAATCCTGGGCACAACAGCAACCTCGACACAGAAACCATGGCAAGTTCTAGAAGATCACCACATGCAATGACAAAACTCACAACAAAGAATAAACTGTGTATGATAAACAGTTATGGCTCAAATCCTCACAGGTTTATTCAACGTCCAAAAGTCAAGGTTAAAATCACTCTAGAATTATGCAAATTAGTTCCAATTATACTTAAATCATCAAAGAAAATCAAACTCCAAAATTTTTTTTTCACAGAAATCATCATTGGCATCTCACCAGAAATCTAATGGAGCAATAATCATCTAAAAAACAATCACACACCACCAACCAAGCAGGATAAAACAATAAAGCTAACAAAAAGATAAAAGTGATACACATATCTACTCTCACCAGAAATCATCATTGGCATCTCACCAGAAATCTAATGGAGCAATAATCACAGAAATCATCATTGGCATCTCACCAGAAATCACTATAGGTTGATCACTATTTTATTAGCAACAAAAATACCGCAACTAACACGGTGTAATCGTAGTATAAACAGCAATCGGATATCGTATCCACAGGGACTGTAAAACGAAATGACTCTATCTATTTCCTACACAGACTCTCACAGTATGCAAGTAAAACGAAATTGAAAGAGATTTAAATACTTATACTAAAACGCAACTAGCAATAATTAAAAGCACGTAGGAAAATTCGAATATTAAAAAGCAACTGATCCTAGGGTAGTAAATTCATTAACTAAATCTATGCAATTAATCTATTAATCCTATGTACCAGTTTAATCCAGTTATGATGAGAGATCACTAAATTAATCAATTACTCTCGCTAGAGCAGCAACGATCGTAGATTAGTAAATTATCTATCTCCGTTAGGTCTCAAGAAAATCTACTAACTCCCAATAGCTCCTAAGAATAGCTCCCTATGATCCACCTATCTCCGCTAGGTCTCAAGGTTAAAATCATATCATACATTCCTGAATCCGCTAAACAGTTATCTCCGCTAGGTCTCAAACCTAATAGCTAAACATGTAAACTATTGATCAGATAATTCACAAGAAATTAAGCACCAGGAATTATGAATCATAAACTGGAAGGCACAAAGGTATTAACAAATAAATCACATAAATTCAATCAACTATTTACAAACCCTAGAATCAGCTAAAGGAAACTAGCCAGACATAATAAAATAAAACATAAACATAATTAATAAGAAAGCAATTGAAAGAACTGAATTAAATAAAACTCTGAATAAAACAATTGTAGCGGCTTGAATCTTCAATCTTGTGGAAATCCAATCCAAGCTGTAAAAACTGGAAAGCAATAATAATCTAAAGCTATGAAACTGAGAAAATAAAGTTGGGAACTGAAAAAGGAACCCAAAATAGGTCAAAAGAAGACCTATTTATAGTGTCAAGGTAAAATACAGTGTTTGAAACCCAGAAGAACTCCAAAAACGCGCAAAACTGAAAAATCCGGGTAGCCGGCGACCTGCCCGGCGACCCATCCGGCGGTCGCCGGCCCAAGCACAAAAATCCTTCATCTGGCGGCGATCGCCGCGTCTTTTCCAACGTTCCAGAAGATCCGGCGACCCAGGTGGCGGTCGCCGGTCAGGTCGCCGGAAATCCTTCTTCGGGCAGTGGTCAACGGTGTTTGACCGCCGGATTCTGACTGCTGCGCGCGATGTTTTCGTTTCGGCCATAACTTTCTCGTCCGAACTCGGATTTTCGATCCGTTTGCGCTCACGAACTCGTATCGAGACGATCTACAACTTGTAATTCAGCACAGTTTTCCAAATTCGAACTCAATAAACCTGAAATTTCCTTCAAAGTTCGAGTAAGAATCATGTTTCAAAAGATAAAGCAAATTAAGCACAAAACAATCATCCAACACTTAGTTTCCTATAAAATTGACATCATATGAACACTAAAACCATGGAAACATGAGTGTTATCAACTCCCCCAAACTTAAGCCATTGTTCGTCCTCGAATAATGGGAAGAATAAAATCAATAACACGAATGGGTAAGAAATCTAGTTCATCGATGCCTCCGAATAATAAAGGATAATAGAATTCTCAAATCCTCAATAATTAAGCACAAAATTCACCAATAAACACAACTTATAGAAAAATCAACCTTGACATTCCAAACAATTGAATCTCACAAGGTATGTGTATCACTCAACTCTCAATTTGATGGAATATATAGGACGTGTATGCTCTCATCGAATTCAATGCAATGCAGATCACTTACCATAAGCTTGCCAATCGTCTACAATCTCCATCGCTAAAAGTGTGCCAGGACTAAGATCAAATAGGTCTTTATTTTTGGGTTATAATGTAGGGACATTGGTTAAGGTAGGGAAATATAGGCTAAGTGACTCAAATAGATCAAGAACACCAACCTTATAGCTTCACAAATCAAGTATGGAATAAATTCCATCTTCCTCCCAACTATATCACCATAAACAACACAATTCAAGGGATTTAGTCATCACAAAACATAACTAAACACTCTTTTATGCTCTTCACTTATTTCCAACAAACAAAGTCGATTTTCTAACAAATTTCTCTATATACACTCGACTTCACACTTTTTTTTCTTTTTCTTTTTCTTTTTCTTTTTTTTCTTCTTCTTTTTTTTTTCAAATTTTTTTTTTTTTTCTTTTCTTTCCACAACTTTTCTAGAGCTCATAAGAGTAAATAGTAATACAATATCATCCCTTCTTTTTCACAACCCACTATGAATATTCACCACACAAAGATTCCCATATACTTCATCACCCCCTATCATCCGGCTAAAGAATAAAAGCTAAATAGGCTCAAAGTGGATAACAAAGGATAAAATTTTCAAGGACAGTGTTTGGGAAAAATTGTGGCTAACAAAAGATGGCCTAAAATCATCTCATAATCCTGGGCACAACAGCAACCTCGACACAGAAACCATGGCAAGTTCTAGAAGATCACCACATGCAATGACAAAACTCACAACAAAG
The DNA here is from genome assembly GCF_028751815.1 of Salvia miltiorrhiza. NCBI lineage: Eukaryota > Viridiplantae > Streptophyta > Magnoliopsida > Lamiales > Lamiaceae > Salvia > Salvia miltiorrhiza. The sequence continues at coordinate 59,855,550 of NC_080388.1, forward strand.
AATAAACTGTGTATGATAAACAGTTATGGCTCAAATCCTCACAGGTTTATTCAACGTCCAAAATTCAAGGTCAAAATCACTCTAGAATTATGCAAATTAGTTCCAATTATGCTTAAATCATCAAAGAAAATCAAATTCAAATTTTTTTTTTTTTTTTCACAGAAATCATCATTGGCATCTTACCAGAAATCTAATGGAGCAATAAACATCTCAAAAACAATCACACACCACCAACCAAGCAGGATAAAACAATAAAGCTAACAAAAAGATAAAAGTGATACACATATCTACTCTCACCCCCCTCCCCCAAACTTATTACAGAACATAAGTTCGAAAATAAGTTTGGAGGGATGATGATATGTGTGTCACTACTCACAGAAAAACATGCTCCATGGTGGTGGTATGAACAAGGCGCGAGTTCCCGCATCTTCCAAGCTCAACACTGCACTAAAAACCCCAAACAAAACAACGAAACAAAAAGAAACAAAACTAAACTAAAAGAACGAAAAAAAACAAAACAAAGAAAAACAGTTGGGTTACCTCCCAACAAGTGCTTAATTTAACGTCTAGAGCTCGACGATACCTCATGGTCTCAATGAACATCAAACGCAGCAGGCGTGACAGATCGCCTAACACGAACAGAGACAGAGGACTCATGTGCATCAGCTGCGTGAAAGACGACGCTTCCATTGGGCACATCTATCACAGCCCTCCCCGTAGCTAAGAATGATCGACCAAGAATCAATGGCGGATTTGTATCTTCAGGAATATCGAGGACCAAGAAATCCGTAGGGAAGACGAGCTTGTCAACCCTCACAAAGATGTCTTCAAGTTTTCCTCTCGGCTTCACTCTTGATCTATCCGCCATTTGAATCTCCATCGAGGTCGGCTTGAGATCTCCAATTCCCAACCGCTTGAAAACAGAGATGGGCATCACATTGACACTTGCCCCTAGATCACAAAGAGCCTTGGGAAAGAGCTCTCCTCCAATCTCGCACTCAATGGTGAAGCTACCCGGATCTTTCTTCTTCGATAGTAGCTTCATTGGCAGCTCAGTGCCCACAGCTGTCGCCTGCGGAATTTTCTTATCTTCATCACCCATCTTCTTGGTGTGAACAACTATATTTTCTTCTTTTTCCTTGGAATCCTGCAATTTTGAGAGAGTTTGAGGCTGTGCATGCCGGTCCGATTCTTCAAGTAGTCTCTCTAGCTCATCCACTATACACGTCTATGCTCTGTCTCCTCGGGATTGGCAATTTTTTTCTCATTCTTGCAATGGGAGATCTCCAGCTTGATTTCCTTGGCATCCACCTTTTTGCTCGGCTTCACAGCACATTGCTCTTCAAGCACCTCCCTCTTCATCAGCCTACGGGGGAATGGAGCCTTTGGGATGTATTCCCTAAGTGGAATAGGAGCTTTGTATGGTTCCTCACTTGGTTGTTCGTTCTCCTTGCTCATTCTCCTATCTTTTGGAGATAGAGTGCCATCGAAAATAGCATTGCATTGGCCCTTTGGATTGACAGTAGTGTTGCTCGGGAATTGGCCCGGCTTGTGCTGCGCCGCCGCTTGGTTGGCAATCTGACCAACTTGATTCTCTAACATCTGTACCTGCTTAGATAATGCTGAGAAATTATTCTCCATGTTAGAGATTTTATTTCCAACATTCACCTCCATCCCAGTCATCTTCATGAGCATCTGCTTCATCATGTCCTCCATCGAATCCTTCTTTGGCTCATTGATGACTCCCCCACTAGAAACAGAAAATCCTGGTGGAGGTTGCACAGCATTGTTTGGGTTTCCATAGGAAAGATTTGGGTGCGGACGTGCTCCTGGCTGAAACTGCTGCTGACCCTGCTGATATGGCTGACCTCTGTTATACATCCCTGGCTGTCCTTGCTGAAAATTCCCATAATTTCTGTCATTGATATAATTGACGTTTCCCAAGCCTGATGGGTCTATCACAGCTTGCTCATGACGTCCAGCATTCAATTCACCAATTTTTGCAGTCAGCTCTGCCAGCTGTGTAGCCATCGCTGCCTGTTGAGTAACCATAGCTGCCATAGGATCAGAAGTGGACGCAGCTGAAACCTTCTTCAATTGCATACGCTCAGATGGCCATTGGTAGCTCGTAGAAGCCATACTATCAATAATGTTCCATGCATCAGAGCTGCTTTTCTGGAGTAGAGAGCCGCCTGCAGCTGTATCCAAGTGCATCCTCGTACGCTCCCCGCAGGCATTGTAGAACATTATCACTAGCGTGCCTTCATCAAATCCATGGCTTGGGCACTTTCTGAGCTTCTCCTGATACCGCTCCCAAGTCTCCGCTAGCTTTTCTCCATCGTACTGTTGAAACTGCACGATGTCCATCTTCAACTTCAATGTAAGGCCAGGCGGATGGAACTTGCGTAGGAATGCATGAGCCAAGTCCTCCCACACGACATTATTTCCCAGCTGCAGCGTATGATACCACGACTTTGCCTTATCCCGCAGTGAAAAGGGAAAAAGACGAAGATGGATAATGTCATCAGGGCCACCATTCATCTTCAGGAAATGCGCCAGGTGCGCATTAGGGTCTTCGGTCGCCTGTCCACCATATTGGCTCTGTTGAACCATCGTGATCAGACCCGTTTTCAGCTCAAAGTTGGTAGCGTTCACACGTGGGGGCTCCTGGTATACATACTGTGGTATGAACGCTTCATTGATGGCTGGTTGTTTCGGAGCCTCTCTCGTCTCCTGTGCGTCAAGCAGCTTCTTCAACTGCTCTTGCAGAGCTCGAATTTGGATTTGCTCTGGAGTAGCCATCGTATTATCCTCAACTTGATCGTTTTGCTTCTTTAGATTGCGCAAGGTCTTGTTGATTTCAGGATTCAACTCAAAGAGAGGAGTCTCGTGAGATCGTGTGTTCATATGCAACCTACAGAAACACAACTTATGAAAGCCAGAAAATAAAAATAAAAACAAATAAATCTTGCAGTACTATTAAGTCCTATTGGAAATATTAAAGTAAAATCTAAACAATCCCCGGCAACGGCGCCAAAAAGTTGATCACTATTTTATTAGCAACAAAAATACCGCAACTAACACGGTGTAATCGTAGTATAAACAGCAATCGGATATCGTATCCACAGGGACTGTAAAACGAAATGACTCTATCTATTTCCTACACAGACTCTCACAGTATGCAAGTAAAACGAAATTGAAAGAGATTTAAATACTTATACTAAAACGCAACTAGCAATAATTAAAAGCACGTAGGAAAATTCGAATATTAAAAAGCAACTGATCCTAGGGTAGTAAATTCATTAACTAAATCTATGCAATTAATCTATTAATCCTATGTACCAGTTTAATCCAGTTATGATGAGAGATCACTAAATTAATCAATTACTCTCGCTAGAGCAGCAACGATCGTAGATTAGTAAATTATCTATCTCCGTTAGGTCTCAAGAAAATCTACTAACTCCCAATAGCTCCTAAGAATAGCTCCCTATGATCCACCTATCTCCGCTAGGTCTCAAGGTTAAAATCATATCATACATTCCTGAATCCGCTAAACAGTTATCTCCGCTAGGTCTCAAACCTAATAGCTAAACATGTAAACTATTGATCAGATAATTCACAAGAAATTAAGCACCAGGAATTATGAATCATAAACTGGAAGGCACAAAGGTATTAACAAATAAATCACATAAATTCAATCAACTATTTACAAACCCTAGAATCAGCTAAAGGAAACTAGCCAGACATAATAAAATAAAACATAAACATAATTAATAAGAAAGCAATTGAAAGAACTGAATTAAATAAAACTCTGAATAAAACAATTGTAGCGGCTTGAATCTTCAATCTTGTGGAAATCCAATCCAAGCTGTAAAAACTGGAAAGCAATAATAATCTAAAGCTATGAAACTGAGAAAATAAAGTTGGGAACTGAAAAAGGAACCCAAAATAGGTCAAAAGAAGACCTATTTATAGTGTCAAGGTAAAATACAGTGTTTGAAACCCAGAAGAACTCCAAAAACGCGCAAAACTGAAAAATCCGGGTAGCCGGCGACCTGCCCGGCGACCCATCCGGCGGTCGCCGGCCCAAGCACAAAAATCCTTCATCTGGCGGCGATCGCCGCGTCTTTTCCAACGTTCCAGAAGATCCGGCGACCCAGGTGGCGGTCGCCGGTCAGGTCGCCGGAAATCCTTCTTCGGGCAGTGGTCAACGGTGTTTGACCGCCGGATTCTGACTGCTGCGCGCGATGTTTTCGTTTCGGCCATAACTTTCTCGTCCGAACTCGGATTTTCGATCCGTTTGCGCTCACGAACTCGTATCGAGACGATCTACAACTTGTATTTCAGCACAGTTTTCCAAATTCGAACTCAATAAACCTGAAATTTCCTTCAAAGTTCGAGTAAGAATCATGTTTCAAAAGATAAAGCAAATTAAGCACAAAACAATCATCCAACACTTAGTTTCCTATAAAATTGACATCATATGAACACTAAAACCATGGAAACATGAGTGTTTCCACCAGAAATCATCATTGGCATCTCACCAGAAATCTAATGGAGCAATAATCATCTAAAAAACAATCACACACCACCAACCAAGCAGGATAAAACAATAAAGCTAACAAAAAGATAAAAGTGATACACATATCTACTCTCACCCCCCTCCCCCAAACTTATTACAGAACATAAGTTCGAAAATAAGTTTGGAGGGATGATGATATGTGTGTCACTACTCACAGAAAAAACATGCTCCATGGTGGTGGTATGAACCAAGCGCGAGTTCCTGCATCTTCCAAGCTCAACGCTGCACTAAAAACCCCAAAACAAAGAAAACAAAGAAAACAAAGAAAACAAAGAACCAAAAAGAAACTAAACGAAAGGAAAACAAAACAAAGAAAACGGTTGGGTTACCTCCCAACAAGTGCTTAATTTAACGTCTAGAGCTCGACGATACCTCAAAAACTCATGGAGGTCGGAAACAGCACTCTAACCATTGGAAAGCCTTTCTACTCTTTGGTGCCCTCTCCACCAAAACACTTCTCTTGGCTCGGACATCCTCCACAAGCATTGCCCCCTTCTCATTCTTGTTCCGAAAAATCCGGAATTTCACTTTCTTCTTCTTGGGGGTATGGGTTTTCAAAGACCCCCCATCATGCTCCAAAAACAAACACATCTCAAAAGTCAGAACTTCTTTTGGTTTTGGAGTTTTTTTCTTGGCTTCATACTTGGGCAGCTCATTCTTCTCAACCTCTTCATCCTCCGAATTTTCTAGAAAACTGTCAGCCAAATTTATCACTTCATTATGGGGAACTTCCTTTGGTGGAGGTTTCTTGAAAATCACAGTTTCCCCATAGGCTCCCAATGTCATCGTCCCCCTTTGCATATCTAGCTTTGCTCCACATGTGGCAAGGAAAGGTCTTCCTAACAACATAGGCATCTTTGGATCCTCCGGAATATCCAACACTACAAAGTCGACTGGGAAGAAAAAATCACTCACTTTCACAAGCACATCTTCCGCTACTCCTAGAGGTTTAGAGCAAGACTTATCAATAAGCTGAATTGTCTTGTTAGTTGGCTTCAAATCCCCCAGTTGCAACTTCCTATACACTTTGAGAGGCATGACATTTATGCTTGCTCCGGTGTCACACATCACTTTCTCAAACAGTGACTTTCCAATCTTCACAGGAATATTGAAGCTGCCTGGATCTTCTCTCTTTGGAGCCAACTGATACTCCTTCACTGCGAGCACCTCCTCAAATTCATTGAATGCTCTCTTCTTTTCCATCACAGCCTTCACAATTTGTACCTCATTTGGCTTGTTTCTCAAGATCTCCACGGAAGGAATATTCACAGCCAACTTCTTAAATGTCTCCAAAAACTTCTCATCCATCTTCGGCTTTGCCAGGCTATTCGGGAAGGGTGCTACAGGCTTGTACTCTGGCCTGGGAAACGTAGGAGTAGGAATAGGCCCTTTAACAGCAGAAGAGCTCGAATCCTTCTTAGGGGGAGGCGTCTGTTTCGCTGCTAGCTTCTCCAAATCATCATCGTCTTCCTCCACTACTTTGCCTTTTCCCTTGTCATTCTGCTGCTCTTCATCCTCAACTGAATTATCAACCACCCGGATGGAATGACATTGCTGATTTTGCTGAGGTTGTTGATGTTGGCCCTTCGGATTGAACTGAGTGTTGCTAGGAAATTGGCCCGGCTTGTGCTGTGCAGCTGCTTGGTTAGCCATCTGACCAACTTGATTCTCTAACATCTGTACCTGCTTAGAAAGTGCTGAGAAGTTATTCTCCATGTTAGAGATTTTATTTCCAACATTCACCTCTATTCCAGTCATCTTTGTGAGCATCTGCTTCATCATGTCCTCCATCGAATCCTTCTTTGGCTCATTGATGACTCCTCCATTAGAAACAAAAAATCCAGGTGGAGGCTGCAAAGCATTGTTCGGATTGCCGTAAGAAAGATTCGGATGCGGACGTGCTCCTGGCTGAAACTGCTGCTGACCCTGCTGATATGGCTGACCTCTGTTATACATCCCTGGCTGTCCTTGCTGAAAATTCCCATAATTTCTGTCATTGATATAATTGACGTTTCCCAAGCCTGATGGGTCTATCACAGCTTGCTCATGACGTCCAGCATTCAATTCACCAATTTTTGCAGTCAGCTCTGCCAGCTGTGTAGCCATCGCTGCCTGTTGAGTAACCATAGCTGCCATAGGATCAGAAGTGGACGCAGCTGCAACCTTCTTCAATTGCATACGCTCAGATGGCCATTGGTAGCTCGTAGAAGCCATACTATCAATAATGCTCCATGCATCAGAGCTGCTTTTCTGGAGTAGAGAGCCACCTGCAGCTGTATCCATATGCATCCTTGTACGCTCCCCGCAGGCATTGTAGAACATGATCACTAGCGTACCTTCATCAAAACCATGACCTGGGCACTTTCTGAGCTTCTCCTGGTATCGCTCCCACGTCTCCGCTAGCTTCTCTCCCTCGAACTGTTGAAACTGCACGATGTCCATCTTCAATTTCAACGTAAGGCCAGGCGGATGAAATTTTCGCAGGAACGCATGAGCTAAATCCTCCCACATGATGTTTTCTCCCAGCTGCAGCGTATGATACCACGACTTCGCCTTATCCCGCAGTGAGAAGGGAAAAAGACGAAGACAGATAATGTCATCAGGGACACCATTCATCTTCACCGTGCTACACAACTCCAGGAAATGTGCCAGATGCGCATTAGGATCTTCGATCGCTTGTCCACCATATTGGCTCTGTTGGACCATTGTGATCAATCCCGTTTTCAGCTCAAAGTTGTTGACCTTTAGTGGTGGGGGCTCCTGGTACACATATTGTGGTATGAACGCTTCATTTATGGCTGGTTGCTTTTGAGCCTCTCTCGTCTCCTGTGCATCAAGCAGCTTCTTCAACTGCTCTTGTAGAGCTCGAATTTGGATTTGCTCTGGAGTGTCCATTGTATCTGTCTCAACTTGATCGTTCTGCTTCTTTAGATTGCGCAAGGTCTTGTTGATTTCAGGGTTTAACTCAAAGAGAGGAGTCCCGTGAGATCGTGTGTTCATATGCAACCTACTGAAACAGCAAAAAGATCAGAAAATAAAAATAAAAACAAATAAAAACTTGCAGTACTATTAAGTCCTATTGGAAATATTAAAGCAAAATCTAAACAGTCCCCGGCAACGGCGCCAAAAAGTTGATCACTATTTTATTAGCAACAAAAATACCGCAACTAACACGGTGTAATCGTAGTATAAACAGCAATCGAATATCGTATCCACAGGGACTGTAAAACGAAATGACTCTATCTATTTCCTACACAGACTCTCACAGTATGCAAGTAAAACGAAATTGAAAGAGATTTAAATACTTATACTAAAACGCAACTAGCAATAATTAAAAGCACGTAGGAAAATTCGAATATTAAAAAGCAACTGATCCTAGGGTAGTAAATTCATTAACTAAATCTATGCAATTAATCTATTAATCCTATGTACCAGTTTAATCCAGTTATGATGAGAGATCACTAAATTAATCAATTACTCTCGCTAGAGCAGCAACGATCGTAGATTAGTAAATTATCTATCTCCGTTAGGTCTCAAGAAAATCTACTAACTCCCAATAGCTCCTAAGAATAGCTCCCTATGATCCACCTATCTCCGCTAGGTCTCAAGGTTAAAATCATATCATACATTCCTGAATCCGCTAAACAGTTATCTCCGCTAGGTCTCAAACCTAATAGCTAAACATGTAAACTATTGATCAGATAATTCACAAGAAATTAAGCACCAGGAATTATGAATCATAAACTGGAAGGCACAAAAGTATTAACAAATAAATCACATAAATTCAATCAACTATTTACAAACCCTAGAATCAGTTAAACGAAACTAGCCAGACATAATAAAAGAAAGCATAAACATAATTAAATTGAACGCAATTGTAAAAACTAAATTAAATAAAAACTGAATGAAAACTATTGTAGCGACTTGAATCTTCAATCTTGTGGAAATCCAATCCAAGCAGTAAAAACTGGAAAGAAATAAATTCTAAAGCTATGAAATTGAAAAATAAAAGTTTGGAACTGAAAAAGTAAAGCTGGGGACTGAAGAGGAACCCTAGATAGGTCAAAAGAAGACCTATTTATAGTGTCAAGGTAAAATACAGTGTTTGAAACCCAGAAGAACTCCAAAAACGCGCAAAACTGAAAAATCCGGGTAGCCGGCGACCTGTCCGGCGACCCATCCGGCGGTCGCCGGCCCAAGCACAAAAATCCTTCATCTGGCGGCGATCGCCGCGTCTTTTCCAACGTTCCAGAAGATCCGGCGACCCAGGCGGCGGTCGCCGGTCAGGTCGCCGGAAATCCTTCTTCGGGCGGTGGTCAACGGTGTTTGACCGCCGGATTCTAACTGCTGCGCGCGATGTTTTCGTTTCGGCCATAACTTTCTCGTCCGAACTCGGATTTTCGATCCGTTTGCGCTCACGAACTCGTATCGAGACGATCTACAACTTATATTTCAGCACAGTTTTCCAAATTCGAACTCAATAAACCTGAAATTTCCTTCAAAGTTCGAGTAAGAATCATGTTTCAAAAGATAAAGCAAATTAAGCACAAAACAATCATCCAACACTTAGTTTCCTATAAAATTGACATCATATGAACACTAAAACCATGGAAACATGAGTGTTATCAATGAGACGATTGTTCAATCTAAAAATGTCCGAGAGCACACCAGTGCAGAATCATTTGAACGAGTTCAATATGATCACCACACAGCTGAGCTCGGTGGAGATCGAGTTTGATGATGAAGTTCGTGCCCTAATATTGCTATCTTCTTTGCCAGAAAGTTGGGCCGGAACAGTGACAACAGTTAGCGCTTCATCGGCAAAGGCAAAGTTGCGCTTTGACGAAGTAAGAGATCTGATGATCAGCGAGGAGATTCGCAGGAAAGAATCTCCATCTACTTCAGGGTCAGGGACTGCACTGAACACGGAATATCGAGGAAGATCGAAAGGAAGGCAGAACAGGGGAAGGTCAAAGTCCAGAGGAAAGAGCCAATCCAGGACGGATAAGGGTTCAATCCAGTGCTGGAACTGTGAAGAGTTCGGGCACTTTAAGAATCAGTGTAAAGCGCCACCGAAGAAAAAGGATCACAAAAAGACAGCGAACGCAGCCACAACAGAAGATGTAGGCGAGGCGTTGGTCCTGAGCGTGACCAGTCCGATGGAGTCGTGGGTGCTGGATTCTGGAGCGTCTTTCCATTCATGCAGTAATGAAGATATAATTGAAAATTATGTCTCTGGCGATTTTGGACAGGTGTATCTTGCTGATGATGAGCCCCTGAAAATCGTGGGAAAGGGAAATGTGCGAGTTGTGACATCCAACGGATCCGAGTTGAAGCTGAATCAAGTCAGACATATTCCTGGACTGAAAAGGAACTTACTTTCAATTGGGCAGCTTGATGCAGAGGGCTACACAGTGACATTTGGCTGCAGTAATTGGAAGATAATCAAGGGAGCTATGATTATAGCTCGTGGAAAGAAGGAGGGCACGTTGTATATGACAACTAACTCCAAAGATTGCATTGATCTTGCAGGAGGAGTGAACAATGCAGATTTGTGGCATTGTCGGCTTGGCCACATGAGCGAAAAGGGGATGAAGATAATGTGTTCGAAGGGTAGGCTGCCTGGCCTGGAAACTGTTGAAGTTGGCCTGTGCGAGGATTGCGTGTTCGGAAAGCAGAAAAGGGTAAGCTTCTCGAGAGGCGGCAGAACTTTGAAGACGCAGAAGCTGGAGCTGGTCCATAGTGATCTATGGGGACCGGCGCCTGTAAAATCCCTTGGTGGCTCGGAATACTACATAACCTTCATTGATGATTCCACTCGAAAGGTATGGGTTTATTTTCTTAAAAATAAATCCGATGCATTTGATACTTTCAGGAAGTGGAAAGCCCTTGTAGAAACTGAAACAGGGCTGAAAGTAAAGTGTCTACGATCCGACAATGGAGGAGAATATGAACTTAAGGAGTTCAAAGACTACTATGCTGAGAATGGGATTCGCATGGAGAAAACCGTGAGAGGAACTCCCCAGCAGAATGGTGTAGCAGAACGGATGAACAGAACACTAAATGAGCGAGCAAGATGCATGAGGCTGAAAAGTGGGTTGCCTAAGATGTTTTGGGCAGATGCAGTTAACACAGCTGCATACCTAATCAATAGAGGTCCATCAGTTCCATTGGAGTTTCGGATACCTGAGGAAGAATGGACAGGAAAAGAGGTAAACCTATCTTTTCTACGCATCTTTGGATGTGTTGCTTATGCTCATATTGATCATGTTAATAGAAGCAAGTTAGATGCTAAATCTCTTAAGTGTACGTTCATTGGTTATGGTGGAGACGAGTTCGGTTATAGGCTCTGGGATGAGCAGAACCGAAAGGTTATTCGAAGTAGAGATGTGTTTTTCAATGAACAGGTGTTGTACAAGGAAAGAGTGAAAGCATCTAGCCCTGGCAATTCTGATTCCCAAGTAGTCGAGTTAGACATCTCAAACTCGAGTGGGAGCAAGGAGAGCCAGAAATTTGAAGAGGTTCCAGATGAGGAGCCAAGAACCCCACCACCAAACAATCCGCTGCCAAGACCGGTTAGAGAGCGACGTGCACCTGATAGGTACTCGCCCTCTAACTTTTATTTACTACTTACTGATGGTGGTGAGCCTGAATGCTATGCAGAGGCAGATACTGGTAGTAATAAGCGGATGTGGAGAGTTGCTATGGATGATGAGATTGCATCTCTTATCCTAAACGGCACTTGGGAACTTGTAGAGCTCCCGAAGGGGAAGAAGGCATTGCATTGCAAGTGGATCTATCGAATCAAGATTGAAGCTGATGGTAGCAAACGCTACAAGGCAAGGCTGGTTGTCAAAGGGTTTGAGCAACGATACGGTATTGATTATACCGATGTGTTTACTCCTGTTGTGAAACTAGGGGTGGATCGGTACGGTATGCCAAAATTTTTCCGTCATACCGTATACCATACCGTAAATTGCGGTATGAGAATTTTCATACCGTTGTCGTACCGTACTTTTCGGTATACCGAAGATCGGCATACCGAAAATTTTGGTATGAGAATTTCCATACCGTTGTCGTACCGATAGTGCGGTATACCATACCGAAAGTCGGTATACCGTACCTTACGGTATATCGAAATTATTGGTGTATTAATATCAATATATGTAATATATAATACATATATAGTTTTTTATTATATATAACATAATATATACGTAACCCTATAACTTTTAAAATTATTTTAGTACACTATAATTAAGTTAAATTATCAACTTAGATAACAATGAAATTATATATATTATGTATCTAATACTTAATAAATAGTTATATTATTATTTATCTTTTTATGAGATATATTGTTAAATAATGCATTATATTGTTTTTATTTATATTCAAGGATTTAATGAGTATTGAATAATAATTTAATGAAAATATAGTAAGTATTTCATTGTTTGATATTAATTGCTTTTATTTATATTAGAAAAATGACATAATTATATTTTTCCCCTTAATTAAATGAATCAAATATTTTTGGTTCAGTTTGGTATTCAATTCAAATTTTTGATATTCAAATACGAAATTTTGTTATTAACTCGAATACAAATATGAATATTTTGTTTGATTTGATTAGTTATCAAATATGATTCAAAAATCATAATGCTCGATTAAGTATTTAAAAATAAAGAATAAAATAGATATGAAGAAAAATAAAGAAAAAAAATAATATTTACTTAAATAAAAATTAATATTAATCAAAGCATTAAAAACATTGATTTCAAATTCAATTCATACGAAAGTATTTCATATTTTGAATTAAATAGTAAGAAGTCAAATGAAATAGTAGGAAGTACTATTTCGATTTATAATGTTTAAAATATACTTGTAAACAATTGAAACGGATATTTGATTCGATTCGAATATTCGCGAATCAGTGTACGAATAGAATATGAATAGCAAATAAAATTTGAAAGATATTCGAGTAACCATTGGAATATGAAATTATTTTTACGAATGTGAATCAAATTCAATAATATTCGCTTCAATTCGATTTGTTTACTTTACATCCATAAAATTAACTTATTCTAAAATTATAGTTATAGTCTACATATATAATATAACTATATAGCTCACACTTATATAGTTATATATTATAATTGACTATATATTGACATTCTAGTTTAATCAATAACCTAGTAGATCTTGTAATTATTGCTTGAGTTTTATATTTACTCAATTTATTTACTTTTCAAAATTTACTTATGACTTATTATTATCTATTAGTTAATTTAATATATAACATGAATGTAACTTATTCTAGAGATATAGTTATTCTAGAATTAGAATTATAGTATGTAGACATATAAATATAGATATATATGTAGCTCATACTTGTATAGTTATATAATATACTTGTATATTTTTCAAAGTCCTTTAGTTAAATAACATAGATGCAATTTATTTTATATTTATTCAATTTATTTACATGTTTGTAATTATTAATAAATATATATTTTATAAGTTGTCATTAATTTTTTAGTAATTATGAAAAAAACTTTTTAATAATTTACCACTAATTAAATATATATATATATATATATATATATATATATATAATTCATTCTGACGGTATACGGGTTTTTTCGGTATATACCGATATCACGGTATATATCGTAGCATGGTATATACCGAAACAACGGTATATACCGATTTTTCGGCATATACCGCGGTATCGGTATATATCGGTATACCGCGGTATGAGGAAAATGATACCGTTGCCATACCGAAAATTTTCGGTACGGTACAATACCGTACCGAAATTTTCGGTATACCGAAATTTCGGTATTTTCGATATTTTTTCGATACGGTAAGTGCGGTATACCGATTTTTCGGTATTTTGCTCCACCCCTATGTGAAACTGACCACTATTCGTTTAGTGTTGAGCATGGTAGTTGCAGAAAACTTGTTGTTACATCAGATGGATGTAAAGACAGCGTTCCTTCATGGTGATTTGGAGGAAAACTTGTACATGACACAACCCGAGGGATTCGTGGTGAAAGGAAAAGAAAATCTTGTGTGCAAGTTGAAAAAGAGCTTGTATGGCCTGAAGCAAGCTCCGAAGCAATGGTATAAGAAGTTTGACAGTTTTATGTTGGAGATTGGCTACGCGAGATGCCACGCTGATCATTGTTGCTACTACAAGAGGTTCGACAAAAGTTATCTTATCCTTTTGCTATACGTTGACGATATGTTGATCGCAGGAGCTGATGCAAAGGAAATGGATAAGTTGAAGAAGCAATTGTCTGAACGATTCTCCATGAAAGATCTTGGAGAGGCCAATCAGATTCTTGGCATGAGGATCAAAAGAGACAAGGCGGCAGGAAAGTTGTATCTTTCACAAGCCAACTACATTTAGAAGGTATTGAAAAGATTTAACATGCAGAATTCGAAGCCGGTGAACATCCCGTTGGGTTGTCACTTCAAGCTGTCGAAGAAGGAGTCGCCATGTACAAAGGAGGAACGTGCCGAGATGATAAAAGTTCCTTATGCATCGGCAATAGGCAGCATAATGTACGCCATGGTGTGTACAAGGCCAGATATTGCACATGCAGTGGGAGTAGTAAGCCGATTCATGGGTGATCCGGGCAAGCAACATTGGGAAGCAGTCAAGTGGATTTTTCGTTACTTAAGAGGTACCACGGACAAGGCTTTATGTTTTGATGGCAAGAGTGCCAAGTTGGTTGGCTATGTTGATGCAGATTTGGCATCAAATGACCTGGAAGGTCGGAAGAGTACAACCGGGTATGTATTTACTTTTGGTGGTACTGCTATTTCTTGGTCTTCTAAGTTACAGAAGATTGTCACGTTGTCTACTACGGAAGCTGAGTATGTAGCCGTGACGGAAGCAAGCAAGGAGATGGTATGGTTGCAGAATTTCTTAGGAGAACTTGGGAAGAAGCATGAGAATAGTACACTCTTTAGTGACAGTCAAAGTGCTATTTTCTTGGCTAAGAATCCAGCGTTTCACTCAAGGACAAAGCACATTGAGTTGAAGTATCACTACATCCGTCACCTGCTGGAGATGAAGATCTTACAACTTGAGAAGATCCAGGGAAGCAAGAACTCAGCCGATATGTTTACAAAGGCAGTAACCATTGATAAATTGAAGTTGTGCTCAGCTTCAATTGGTTTGCTAGAATAACAAAGACAGAAAGGCTGCTGCGTTGATCAAGGTGTGAAGACAGATTGAAATCAGTCTTCAAGTGGGAGATTGTTAGTAAAAAAATGGAGGTAGGTAGCCACCTACCACCTCCACCATTTGCCACCTACCACCATGAGTGCCACCTACCACCATGAATTTGCCTATAAATACCTTCTTCCACAACATTGCAAAGACACACCAAACACAACTATCAAAGCAGATAGCTAGAGAGATAGAGAGATAGAGAGAAAATCTTGTGAGAGAAAACTTCAGTGTGGAAGTTATACACGAGTGATAAAAGTGAGTTGAGAGATAGCCTCTGCGTAGGCAGATACAAAATACAGTGTGGTATTGTTGTACTCCTCCTTTTGTGAGATTCTCTAATATATTGGGGTGGGTCCGTGGACGTAGGCAGTTTGGCCGAACCACGTTAAATATCGGTGTCATTATTTTTCCCGTCTTAGATAATTTATATCTTTGATATTGCTTTCGATTTGATAATGGGCGGAATTATTTGTGTATATTTCCCAACATTATTGGTTAGCAATTACAGATAGACTTCATCTTTGTCTTATGAGTCCTCATCGAGCTAAAACTCTCAATTTTCTTTTACGATGAGGAAAGGATTAACTTGGGCTACAAGGTAAGATTGAGGGCGTGAAGACTATATAAGGAGGCCATATTTCGTTCAAGATAGTTTGGAGAATTTCGTTTAAAACTGATTTACCATGTAGTCGAGAATTATTATGTTCCTGCTAAGTGTCCCCCCGGACTGTGGTACAATTCGTGATACAATACCTTTTTTTCGTTCTAGCTGAAGAGTCTTTGTGAGAAATACACTTGAACGTACATTGTAAAAGAGTGATAAACTCTTCTTTATTTGGTTCTTGTTTCTCAAGGGATTAGGTGCGCCTAGGAAGTTAATCGTTGTCTAACTTTCAATTGTTCACGTTGGTGAGGTTTTGAGAAGATATTGAGGCTGAGTAAGATGAAGTCTTATCGTGTAAGTCCTTGTATATCTTGACTTCATATATTAGATAATTTGCCCTGGGCGAGACTTGTTTAACCGAATTGGGTTATCATTCTTTATGTATTGTTCTTTCTTGTTGCATGATACATTATGTGATATTGTATCATCT
Source organism: Salvia miltiorrhiza (assembly GCF_028751815.1). Classification (NCBI taxonomy): domain Eukaryota; kingdom Viridiplantae; phylum Streptophyta; class Magnoliopsida; order Lamiales; family Lamiaceae; genus Salvia; species Salvia miltiorrhiza. Next base: position 59,871,472 of record NC_080388.1, read on the forward strand.
TTCGTACTCACATTGGCTTACATCACACCTAATCACCACATGTTTTATGGATTAGTCATTCTTTCATATCTGATGGTAATATATTTTTTTTTTCGATATAATATTCTCTCCGTCCCATTACAAATGTTTCATTACTTTTGAGCACAAAAATTAAGAAACGTGTAGAAATTAGATAAATTGGGTTGTTGAAAAATTATTTAAATAGTAGGTATAGAAAGTGAATAAATTGCCATAAAAGGAATGAGACATTTGTAATGAGACATCCCATTATAAAAAATGGGACATTTGTAATGGAACGGAGAGAATATAATTTTTGTTTTGTAGTATTTTGGAAGAACTACATCTTTTGTTTTTAAAGATAGAAAGAAACCATATCAAATGATGATAATTAATATGGTTTTGGTTTTTGTATTTTGAAAGAACCATATCAAAAAAAATCTCATCAACTCTCAGAGATCTTTTTTCCTTTTGAAAGATACAGGAGCGAAACAATCAACCTATTGATATTGGAAGACCCAACCGATTCTTCCAAGGTATCATTTCTGGATATAAAATCTTTGAACATAATTAACCTTAAAAAAGAGCATCTCCAATTGGGCTCGTTGGGCGAGCTCGAGCCGCGCACCAGTGAGCCACTTAATGTTGCCGAGCTTGGGGGATTGAACGAGGGCGTGAGGGGAAGAGTTGGACTTGCGGGTTGATAACACTCATGTTTTCATGGTTTTTAGTGTTCATATGATGTCAATTTTATAGGAAATTGAGTGTTGGATAGTTGTTTTGTGCTTATATTGCTTTATATTGTGAAATATATTCCTTGCTCGTACTTTGAAGGAATTTACAGGAATATTGAGTTCGAATTTGGAAAAACGGTCTGAAATAGAAGTTATAGTTCGTCTCGATACGAGTTCGTGAGCACAAACAGATTGCAAATTAGAGTTTAGACGAGAGAGATATGATTGAAACAAGAAAGTCGCGCGCAGTAGTGGCGACCCGGCGGCGAGTGCCGGGTGAAGAAGGAATTTTGCACGGTGGGCGGCGACCGCCTGGAAGGTTGTCGGAATGTTGGAGCGCGGCGATCGCCAGGGAGGCCACCGCGCGTCCGGGAAACCTTTTTTTTATGCGTTTTTCAGTGTTTTTCGAGCTCTGAACTATATTTTTCCCCTGTGCCTATATATAGGTCCTTTATTTGACCTATTAGATACATCTCTTCACCTCTTTTTTCCATCTTTTCAGTTTTAGACTTAGAATTTTATTGTTTTCATAGATTAACTTTATTTTCCTGCAAGATTCAAGCTGTCATTCAACATTCATTCCGAATTTTATATAATTCAGTTTTTATTATTGTGTTCTTATTTATTATGTTTATGATTTCTTTTGCTATGTCTGGCTAGTTCCTTAATTTGAACCTAGGGTTTGTACATAATTGATTGAATATGTGTGCTTAATTTATTGATATCAATATTCCCTCCAGCTTGTGATTCATGATTCCCGGTGTTTGATCTCTTGTGAATTATCTGGACAATAGTTTGGACATTAAAACAGCAAAGCCTAAAGGTATTCTTCAACACTTTAAGTCCTTTGTCTTTGGTGCTAGAAGGAAGAAAGGGAGAAAACTGCTTCTTGCTCTTTGGGTTGGGATTGTGTGGTTGATTTGGAAATATAGAAACGAGAGCAGGTTTGAGGGTAGGGTGTGGGATGCTAAGAAGCTTGTTTTGGAGTTTAAGGGTAGAGTTTGGAGTTAGAACAAGATTTACCAATTTGTGGATGTCAATGTTCCCTTCTCCTTTTGGTGTTCTTGTGAACACAAACTTTTTTTTTTGTAATACTCTTGGTATCCCTGGTACCTTGGGTTCTCTCTTTTCATTGTCAATAAAATTTCTCTTTCACTGATCAAAAAAAAAATAGTTTGCATGTCTAGTTGTTCAGTTTGAGTCTTGAATGCGATAGGTGAAGCTATAGAATGCTATTCTTTGTGTGCTGTTGGGAATTAATTTATTGGATACAAAGATGCGTAATTTCTGACAACGTAACTCATAATCATAAATTGGAAGAACAAATGTTACAAAGCTCATATATTAGATACAAACTTTTTACCCAAAAACAAAAAGAAAGATACAAACTTTTTTTTGAGAAAGAAGACGTGTTATATATCAAGAGACATCAAACGAAACACACTCCCTGAGCCAAGCAGGAAACCCCGATGTCCAACAAAAAGAGGACGGACATTCACGAGCCAATTGAGCGAGTCTATGAGCAGCCATATTAGCTTCTCTATACACATGATTCACACACTAATCAAACTATTCTCCCTTGCAACCTGCAAAATTTCACAAAGGTCATCGGGAAGAAATTGCTTCTCTTCTCCTTCGTTCGCCATCACCCTCGCTGCAAGAATTGAATCCGTGTAAATCTCAAAGGGTGTTAAATCCTGCTCCACACAAACAATAATTCCTTGGACAACTGCCATCAATTCCCCCATCATAACCGAAGACATCACCCTCAACTTCTTCATAGCAGCAACAACAATTTTTCCATCAGCATTTCGGACAATAACTCCAGCTCCATAAACATTACAATGGCTATCAAAAAGCGCATCAACATCAACTCGAAACCGACCTCTCTGCGGTCTTTCCCATTTCTTTTTCCCAATCTTAACTCCCACGAATCTATCAACAATATAGGAAGGTTGAGCATCTTTGAAAGCCTCCAGCAACGCCACACAAGAATGCTCCGTTGGCTTCTCAGTTTTCTCTCCATTGCCATGTCTGGTTTTACAAATAAAGGTCCAAAAACTCCAAAGCATGACACACCATAATTCGTAGTCATCTTTTTCCAACTCTCCCCAGATTGCCTCCGCGACATCAAGCAAAGTCAGCCCTTTCGCTCGGCAAAGAGTATTCCAGAATCGAGAGTGTTTCCAGCTTTCCCGCACCATCAGGCAGAAAATCAAAGCATGCTCAGTGGATCCCCATCTATCCACACAAATGCAGCAAATGCCATCAGAAGGCACATGGTGTGCTCGAAGATTTGCTTCTGTAGGTATCAAGTTCGAGAAGGCTCTCCAAATAAAAACCTTAACCTTCGGTGGTAAGGAGTTGCTCCAAATAAGTCTACTCCATATGTTCTTATCTTCCCCACTTGAGTAAGGGTGAGGGGTATAGTAATCCATATCAAGCAAATATGCCGACTTGACAGAAAACCTCCCATGATGGTCAAACTTCCAGCTGATCCGATCATCTTCTCCATGTTCCAGAATTGGGGTTCGCAAGACACCTTCAATCTCATTCGGCTGTAAGTGTTTTTCCAGCATTTCCACCTTCCAGTCATTCTCATCATTAATGAAATCAGCAACCATCATTCCATTCAAGCTATCTTCATCTCTGCCTTTGATTCTAGCACCATGAAGGTCCTTCACCCAAATATCATTCATCACACTAATATTCATGCCATTCCCGACCTTCCAGATACAACCTGCGTCCACAACAGACCGGCTCCACGCAAGCGACCGCCAGATAAAGGAAGAGTTGGAAGGAACCTTAACCTGCATGATTGTTCGATCACTGAAATATCTAGCCTTAAAAACCCTCGCGATAAGCGAAGAAGGATTATTAATCATACGCCAGATTTGTTTTGCCAACAACGCCTTGTTGAAGTTTTTAAGGTTTCTAAACCCCATTCCGCCTTTGTCTTTGGGTCGGCAGAGTCTTTCCCATCGAGCCCAATGCATCCTTCTTTTATCCTCCTTATCACCCCACCAGAAACCCGCACAAAGCCTATGAATTCCGTCACAAATTGCATCAGGTATTCGAAAATATTGCATCGCATATGTCGGAACCGCTTGAACAACGGCTTTAATCAGAACCTCATTTCCCCCAGCTGAGAAATCCCGTTGGCTCCATCCGGCAAGCTTATTCTCAACACGGTCAAGCAAGTAGCCAAATTGGAGGCGTTTATTCCTTAGAGAAAACGAAGGCAACCCAAGGTAGCGTTGGATACCCTCTCCTGATTTCACCGCCAATACATCCATAACCTCTCTCTTAAAGCCAGCTGAGGTGTTCGGGCTGAAAGATAGAGATGATTTTTGAAGATTGATAAGTTGACCTGATGCCCTTTGATAGCTATAAAAGATCTTCTTAACCGTTTCAGCCTCCCCACGAACTGCTCGAAAAAATAACAGACTATCGTCCGCAAAGAAAAGGTGAGTAATGTTAAGTTGCCTTGGGATGATCGGAACTCCGCTAATCATGTTTCTCCTCTCATAGTGCTTGAGGAGTGAGGAAAAGCCTTGAGCACAGATCACGAAGAGGAAAGGTGAGAGCGGATCACCCTGCCTCAAACCTCTCGATGGTTTGAAAACCCCATAAACAGTACGGTTCAGCAGGAAAGAAAACGAAACAGTTCGTACACACCTCATGATAAGTGTGCAAAGTCTGTCTGGAAATCCCAGCTTCCTCAGAATCGCTTCAAGGTAGTCCCATTCAATTCTGTCGTACGCCTTACTCATGTCGAGCTTGAGCGCAGCATACCCCTTCCTACCTTTCTTTTTGCTTCGTATCCAATGTTGACACTCGAAGCTAATCAAAATATTATCCGTTATCAGTCTCCCTTTAATAAACGCACTTTGAGCTTCATCAATCACCCTTCCCAAAATAGGCCGCATGCGATTCACCAACACCTTAGACACAATCTTGTACGTAGTCTTGCACAAACTCAATGGTCGGAAGTCAGCCACCTTCTCCGGTTTGTCAATCTTCGGGATAAGGCAAATAAGTGTATGGTTCCATTCCTCCACATCATCTCGCCCATTAAGAACAGCCATGACACTTTGAGTCACATGGTCGCCCACCGCCGGCCAAAAACGTTGGAAGAAACGGGCATTAAATTCATCCGGTCCCGTCGCTTTTGTAGGATGCATATCAAAAACGGCCCGTCTAATTTCGTCCCTCTCATAAGGCTTCTCGAGTGCAGCCACTTCATCGCAAGTGAGTCTTTCCTCAATCTTGCTAACAACTTCAAAAATATCCTCCATATTAGGCCTGCTTGAACTGAAAGTTTCTGGAAGTAATCTGTGATGATCAACGCCTTATCTTTCTCTTCTTCCTTGACCTGCCCATGCTCATCATGCAGCCTCTCAATGGCGTTTTTCTTCCTCCTCTTCGATGCTTGGGAATGGAAGGCACCCGAGTTTCTGTCCCCATAAGCAAGCCAATTAACCCATGCACGTTGTTTCCAATGGCATGTTTGAGCTTCCACCAACTTTTCAATTTGATTTGAGATCTCCAAAATCTGCTGGGGTGTGGACTTTCCTCCCAGATTTCGCATGAGCAACTGCCTCTCTTTACGCAATTTCGCAACTTTCTTATCCATCTTCTGAAATCTCTCCTTCGCCCATTGTTCCAAGAATTCTTTACATTTGTTAAGTCTGCCAGGAAGGTCTGAAATATAATGGTTAGAGGACCATTCACAAAGAAAATCTGGGGTAAATTTTTTATCAAAGAACCATTTATCCTCGAAATGAAAACGCCCTTTGCCAAAGTTGGTGATATTACGATCTGTCGACTCAAAACGGCAAATAATTGGGCGATGGTCGGACCCAAAAAAGTCCAAGGCCTGATAAGCGGAATTGGTGTAAGTTGTATTCCATGTTGCATTTCCAAGAAACCTATCAAGTCGTTCAAAAATAGGTTCATCCTTCCGCTTGTTCGTCCACGTATAGCCACAGTCAGGTTTGGCAATTTCATGGAGGCAGAAAGATACAAACTTAGATGTGGCTGGACCCATTACCCTGTTGGAGCCCATAGATGCACTTATCTTTAAAATGAGATATTTTTGTTAAAACGGTGGTACAAAATTGAATATATGCTTTAGAATTTAATTATTCTCCCGTTCCTAAAAATTATGCTTTTATTACTATATTGGGGCATCCCTAAAAATTGTGGTATTTCCTTATTTGAAAATGACTCCACAAATTTTTTCTCCCGCTATTTATAAAAAGGTGTGAGACTCATTCTACGTAAACACAACTATCACACTTTTTTTTAAAATCCGTGTCGATCTAAATTTTCATGAAAGGAGGTAGTATTTGGGGACTTCAAAAAAACTGGAGGACTTCCATAGAAAAGCAAGCAATGTTTAAGCCGTTTAGTGTCACCAGTCATTTCTTTTTTGTGCACAGATCAATCACCATCTATCACTTCAACAAGATTTAATTATCAACAAAATCGGCCATATCTTCAATGTAATTAAAACTAAATTATAAATTAAAATCAATAAATTAAAAAGAGTGTCTAAATTTAAGTATAGTTTATGCGTTAACACAATCCAACAACGCACTAATCAAATCAGCTACTTTTTTTTTTTGGGTTAATATGCAAAAACACCCATAACGTTACCACTCCAACTACACTTAAGCCCCTAACCTAACGTTGATAGCAACTAACACCCCAAAGTTCATTAAGTACTACAATTATACCCATAAACAAACAATTTCTTTCACAAAATTAAGAAATTCATTTTTTTAATCTATATAATATATAAAAGAGGAGTTTTCTCCCTCCTTTTTTTTCCACCATTTTTTCTCTCTCTTATCCCATCAATTTTTTCATTATTTTTCATCTCTTTTTTCTTTTACAATTTTAATACTTTTCTAAATAATATCAAATTTAATTTATGAAGAAATATTTAATAAGCATCTTATGGTTAAGTTTGTAACAAAATATTTAATATGGTATAAAAATTATTAAAAATAAATTTAAAACAAATAAGTTATTAAAATTTTAAAATATTCTATTTTCTTTCTCTTTGCTAAAATTTTACAATTCTTTTATTTATGTCTCTATATGAAAATATTTATTTATATAAAAAAATTGATGGAGAAGAGAGAGAAAAAAATGTGGGAAAAAATGGAGGGAGAAAACTCCCGTTTTATATATTATATAAATTAAAAAAATGAATTTCTTAATTTTGTGAAAAAAATTGTTTGTTTATGGGTTTAATTGTAGTACTTAATGAACTTTGGGGTGTTAGTTGCTATCAACGTTAGGTTAGGGGCTTAAGTGAAGTTGGGGTGGTAACGTTAGGGGTATTTTTGCTTATTAACCCTTTTTTTTTTAGGCAAAATCAGCTACTATTTCAATACATGTGAATAACGCAATACTATTAATCCAAAGTAAATTTAGTATTCCCAGCAATTAGGTTGATCCCATGGTTAGGATAAACAAATTAGACAAATCCATGATTAAAATTATAAAGAGCAAATATATATGTCTACAAAGGACACCAAACGGTGCGAACTTCTGTCCGTGAATAATGAGACTTAGGGTTCAAATCCCACCGCTCCCTCTCTTTGAAGTAAAAAAAAATAAAATTATATATATATATATATATATATATATATATATATATATATACCGTGAAAATACTTTTTAAAATAAAAATAAAAACGTTTTTTCAATGTATGAATTTTATGTAGAACACGTATGAATTCATCCAACATGGTTGCGAATCAACTGTAGATCTTGATGATCTAAGGGCTGAAAATTATTTATAGTTTATATTTTAAGAAGTGTTTTTATTTTAGCCCTCCCCTATATATATATATATATATATATATATATATATATATATATATATATAGGGGTGGACTACTGTGAGAGCACATCTTAAAATAAGAAATAAGAGCAATTTTTAATGTATGAATTTTATGTAGAACACGTATGAATTCGCTGTATAAAAGTATGAATTATGAAAAATAAATTTTTGCTACCTTTGGGATTCGAACTCAGGACCATAAATCCATCCAACAAAATTATGAATCAACCGTAGATCTTGATGATCTAACGGCTAAAAATGATTCTTATTTTATATCTTAAGAAATGCTCTTATTTTAGCCCTTCCCTATATATATATATAGGAATGGGATCATATAGATCCCAATGCTTATAATAGATCCCTAGATCCAAATCTTGACCACACATTTATGACATGTGGCGCATCAAGATGGTGACACGTGGCAAGGATTCCAAGGCAAAATCTGGAGGGGTAAAATTGGAATGTAATTTTCGGATTTAATAATTAAAAAATATATATATTTTTTTAGATTTCCTCAAAATAAATATATTTTAGATGCATATAGTTTCACACAAAGATGCATAAAGTTTTCACATGAAATGCATAACTTTGAACAGAAAAATGCATTTAATTTTTCCAGTTTTGGTATTTTCACCACCCCACCCCATACCACCCCCCAATCCAGCCCACACCACCCCCCAACCCTCCCCATTACCACCCCCCAAAAATAGGCATGTTTCACATGCATATAAAATCAAACAAAAATGCATAAAGTTTTCACATAAAATGCATTAAACTATACAAAAAATGCATTTCATTTTAATAAATCTGGTAGTTTCGCCACCCCCCCCCAGCCCCTGCCCCCTCCCTCCCCACCCCCCCCCCCCCCCCCCACCCCCCCCCCCCCCCCCCAAAATTTTTTTTTTTTTTTTTTCAAAAACTGATTTTCTAATTGCTGGCCCACCCCCACCCCCACCCCCACCGACCCACCCCCCCACCCCCCACCCCCCCCCCCCCCAAAAAAATTTTTTTTTTTCAAAAACTGATTTTCTAATTGCTGGCCCACCCCCACCCCCCACCGACCCACCCCCACCCCCCCCACCCCCCCAAATTTTTTTTTTATTTTTTTATTTTTTTAAAAACTGATTTTCAAAAAAAAAAATTTTTTTGGGGGGGGGGGTGGGGTGTGGGTGGGTGGGGGGGTCAGTGGTCAGAAAATCAGTTTTTGAGAAAATAAAAAAATTAAAAAAAATTTTTTTTTTGGGATGGGGGGTGGGTGGGTGGGGGGTGGGGGTGGGGGTAGGGGTGGGTCAGTGGTCAGAAAATCAGTTTTTAAAAAAATAATTTTTTTTTTTTTTGGGGGGGGTGGGTGGGGGGGTAGGGGGTGGGTGGGGGTGGGGTTCTGGGGTGTGGGGGGTGGGGTTGGGGTGGGGTGAAATCTTATGCATATTTATATGAAACTTTATGCATTTTTATATGAAAGTTCATGCATTCTCGTATGAAACTTTATGCGTCTAAAATATACCTATTTTGAGAAAATATAATTTTTTTTTTTTTTGAATTTCGAAAATTACATTCCAATTTTACCCCTCTCCAGATTTTGCCTTGAAATGCCTTGCCACGTGTCACCATCTTGATGCGCCACATGTCATAAATGTGTGGTCTAGATTTGGATCTACGGATCTATTATAAGCATAGGGATCCACCGGAACCCAACCCTATATATATATATATACTGGGAGAGGTTCAAGAAAGAACCATAAATAAAAAAAGACCGGAGAACCATTTTCAGCCATTCGATCATCAAGATCTACGGTGGATGCATCATCTTATTGGATGAATGCAGATCCTGGGTTCGAATCCTGAAGGGAGCATTTTTTTTTTTATTTTTTTAGTGCATTAATTTTAACAGCGAATACATTAATTTTTACAGTGGATGCATTAGATTTGATGGTTCTCCCATTCTCACAAATAATATAGTTCTCTCTAGAACCACACCCTATATGTACTTATATAAAGTACACGCACTCATTATTCATACCTATATATATATATATATATATATATATATATATATATACTTATATAAAGTACACGCACTCATTATTCATAAGGGAGGGCTAAAATAAAAACACTTCTTAAAATATAAAATATAAACAATTTTCAGCCCTTAGATCATCAAGATCTACGGTTGATTCGTAACCCTGTTGGATGAATTTGTGGCACTGAGTTCGAATTCCAAATGTAGCAAAATTTTATTTTTCACAATTCGTAATCCTGTTGGATGAAGTCATACGTGTTCTACATAAAATTTGTACATTAAAAAATATTTTTATTTTTATTTTAAAAAGTGTTTTCACGATAGCCCTTCCCATTCATATATTACTATCTTAATTAGACAAAGTAAGATGGAATCGAATTGAACATAGTATATCATGAACTAGGTTTGCCATTTCAATGAATAAAATCAAGAACGCGAGAATGAAAAGCAAAAGAAACATTCCAAAATAAAAGATGCATGAGAAATGGTGAGACAGATTAATTTGTCTGAGCAAATATTTGTAGTCACAAACGAGTGCAACAGTAGTTCTGTTTCACACTGTCACACAAGTTGGACTAGTTTCCAAGATACATAAAGATAAAAAACGCTACAAACCTACAATCTCTTTTGCATCATTTCCTATATATGGAAACTAGAAATGAAACCCATATTTTAGGGAATGAAAGCGATGCTCAAACAATACATGTTTTTTTTAGGGTTATTGTTATATAAATATATGAACTTTTAGTTCATGAATTTTTCCACTAATTTTAAAAATGGTAAAAAAATATACAAATATTATGATTCTAACAAGTTAACCACGATTTTAAATTGAGTCCAAATTAAAACTGATATGGTATCTTGAAAATTCGACCTGGCCCAAATGATCAATTTAACAAACGACGTCGTACACTTGCGCATTAAAACATCATCTTTTCATTAGGGTAAATAAAATAAATCATATTTTTTAAAATTAAAACACAATGTTCTTTATTTTAGTGTTCATCTCATCAAAAAGAGAGGTTCATCTAGTGTCCTTAATCTTGTTGTTCATCCCGACCTTAATCTGTAGAATTGAAGTTTGAGTGAAGAATCCACTACGATTTGTGTGGGGCATCTGGGATCAATATGTGTTGACAATATAATACGATATCACTCAAATTAGTATCTAATTAAGAGTTTGATTGATTTTGAATTAATATGTAGAGCTAGATAAAACTAACGATAATAATTTGTCTATAGTAGATGTAAGCTTAAGGAGACAAAAAGAAGCAAAAATTAACTTTTACCACTAAGAAGAAAATTGCTAAATTTCTGGACTTTTTATGAAATTGAGTTCAGTGTTCGTCAAGCAAAACACATGAAATTGTTGGACGCTTATATGTCCGCTTAAATGTCCCAAAGAAGAATACCGTACAATTTTGCCATTCATTTTTTTTTTCATATTGTTGATAATTCATTTAATTTTTGTCATTCAAAATGTCATGTCAATTTAAATTTTACCAAAAATTAAATATTTAGCTAAAATTATTACGACGAATTTGTACTCCCTCTGTCCACGATATATTTTCACTTTTCCATTTTTGATATGTCTCATCCATAATATTATTTCCACTTCAATTCTATTTATAGCATTAGGGGCCACAAACTTCACTCACAACAATAATGAGACCCAAACTCCACTCATAACAATACCAACTAATACCAACTACTATCCTCTATTTTTTTTAAAACTTGTATTATTTACAAAATGAAAATATCGTTCATAAATTAAAAACGATATCGTGAACACTTTAAAAATTTGTAGAGATGCACGCATAATTCTTTCTTTAACAACTTGACAAATATATCTAAAGCTATATATAAAGTTTTCGTGATGCACTCAAAAAATAATATACATAAATATATAACAATAAAGCTAAAGCTGAGAACCCCATCGTGTAGCGTGTCCCATGTTTGCGGGGCGTGTACATGAAATAAAATAAATTATCATTTTTTTAATTGTTCTCGTGTATAATTGGAATATTGGATTGAAGCCGGAATAACTCAAAACGATCAACTTGAAAGACTCAGGTAATTTAGGATTAATTAACATAGAACTCAAATTTACCCAGCCTTGCCTTTGATAACTCACAAATTCTCATGTCATATTTGATTGTACGGATGAAACGGATATGATTGTGTTCAGGCGCGCGTCTGAATGAATTTGGGCCGAATAATTCAAAGTAATTATTGTTATAATGAAAAATAAATACTAATATTTTGAAACATTACATTTATTTATATCAATAATTATTTTTTGTTATAATAATAATTATTATTTAATTAAAATAAGTATACCACTGTCGCGCCCTTCGCTGCTCTGTCAGTCATTACTGGTTGGAAAATACTCCCTCTGTCCTATAAATAACTTCATCTTTTTCCTTTTTGGGACGTCCCCAAATAACTTCCTATTTCTTTCTTTCCATTTTTGAACAACTACCTCACCATTAATAATACTTAATTTATTCTTACTTTTCACTTTTCACTACTCTCAATACTAATTATAACACATTTTCACAACTTCCAATAATAATTATAACACTTTTTATCCACTATCTATACACTTTACAATTTTTCCTTAAAACTCGTGCCGTCCCCAAATAGGAAGTTATTTCAGATACGGAGGGAGTATGAATTATTCAACGCAATTATTATTGTGTTAAAAAGTAATGGTTTTGAAACATTAAATTTATTTATATCAATAATTACTTGATCAAAATAAGTACACTGCCGTCACGCTCTTTGCTCCACGCTTGCACCTTCGCAGCTTTGCCAACCACCCGCGTTTGCACCTGTGCCCCCGCTCTGCCTTGGCCGCGCTCGCGCCTTCCCCAACTCCCGTGCTCTCAATTACGCGCCCACACCCTTGATTGGGTCGGGTTAGAACCGGTCTCATTTATACACTCGGAGACCAACTCTTGATGATAATTTAACAATTGTATCCTTGATATGTTTAATTATTACATGCGTTCGTAATTGTATGTAATAAAAGTATTTTTTTTATAAAATTAATCAAGTCGAGTTGAACTAATTTCTAATGTTTATATATTTTTATTTTCAATTCCCAATACAAAAATTAAAATGAAATTTAAACGAAAAGAAGATAGAAAATAGAATTTTTAACCTTACTATATAGGTGAAATAATACCCACCAAATTACATGCAAGATTCATCTTTTATTATATATATATATATTAGAATCGATTATCTATCCATCGTAGACAAGCATAATGTGCTCACTATTAATGTGACAAGCATATAATTGAAATGTTGTCACTATTTGTGAGCACAATCGATACTTGGTCCACAATAAATATTTTTGTTTTAACAATACCTCATAATCAAATTGTTATCTAAATCACTAAATTTAAAAATGATAAATGAAAATATGATGATTTGTTAATTTAGTGACCACAATAATAATTATAAAATATCAAAATAAAAACATCTTAAAAAGAAAAATGGTGATGCGAGCCATGCTTACGAAAGTTGGTAACAGACATATTGGTAGTCTATATATAGGTGCGAGTGTGTGTTGCACTTCAACTCATTAACATAAATTAGGTGAAACCCATCTCCTCTGAAAATCAATCGATTAACACCCACGATATATATTTCAAAAAGAAAGAGGCAGAGCCCCCTCCTATTCTCACACACAGGGCCCTCAAGATCTGAATCTTTCTTCTTCCTTTTACATGTATATAAACACACCACTTGTACTAAAAAAGACAGCCCCTTTTGTTCCTCCACTCAGACAAAATCCTCCTTTCCTAACACCATGCACTATTTTAGAGTTCAAAATTTGGAGATTTTGTTTCTGCTAACGTTATTGCTCTCTTCTTCCACACACACAATGGTTGTCCGCAGCAGAGACATTTCCTCCTCAGAAACTCCGCCACAACAGTTGCAGGTTGAAAGCCGCCCGCCGCGAAGCGTCGATGCGTTTTTCTCCAGCAAAAGACGAGTTCCGAATGAATCGGATCCCCTTCACAATCGCTGAAGATCATCACTGCCTTTTCTTCTTAAATGTTTGTGTGAGAATTAAGAATAGTGTGTGTGTGTACCCTTGTATATGAATGTTTCTCCATTTTCATGTATACTACTCCTATTTCAGAAAATATTAAATTGTGATGCTTTTTTTTGAGGAGTGTTGAAGTCACTTCTTTATTTTTGGCCCTTTTTTTCTGTTTCTTTTTTGGTCTTGCTTTCTCTATCTTTTATCAATTTCTTGTTTGTTTCTTACACATTTGAAGTGGGTGAATTTCTTTTAAGAATTTCGGTGTGAAAGTGATAAAGATGCTGTTTCCTTACATTTATCAGAAAATTGTGTTCTTTATTTTGTTTTTTCTTCCCAAATTTTAGTTTTTTTTTTTTGGGTAGTAAAAACCAACTCTCAGCTCTCGATTATAATCTACTGATGGTAGTATCATAAATTCATATTACAATGTTGTGTGAAACCCCTAAGATTTTTTTTTGTTTGCCAAACCTCCTTTATATAATAAGAAAATCTACACCATCACTTTTTATAATTTTTACCCAAAAATGCAGTCACTTTGGAGTGGCAAGACCAAGTGAATGAGGTCATATTTGGACAAAAAATAGGAAAAAGGGGAAGAAAAATTTCCATGCATTTTTTTTCAAACGACGAAGGTATCTGACTATCTGTACGTAGCCAACTAGCCATTATTTATGAGTTTCACGTTTAATGAAAGTTCGCAAATCATATAAAATGAGAAATTAAACGTGAAATGCTCGACCTATAACATGTTGTGAGATTCTAAATTGGTGCCATTAATCCAAAAAATACTCACTAGCTCCACCACCACACTACATATCTCAAGAGAACTTGATATCTAGCGTCTTGGATGTTGATTATTGATGAGTTTTCATTTGTTTAAATTTTATCTACCACTTTTGATTAGTATAAGTGTATAACATTACATAGAAGACAATTTATTGGACAAGAGTACTTAAAATGTGGATAAATGAGAAGAAAATGGAGAGAGTTAATGGCCTTTTTCTCGATCTTGTGTCTTGGCTCCATGTTTCTTGTCTTTTTGAGTTTTGTCTTTTTGTCTCTTCTATTCTTTCTTCTTCTCCCTAACTTTCCACTTTTACAGTACTTTTCTTTCTATTTATCATCATTATTGCCTAAATTTTTGAAAATTTTGTAAAGTGTAAAGACTAAAAGGAATAAGAATACATTTTTATTCCTTTAAACAAGTGCATGCGCGGTCAATGGTGACGCTGGAGACTTCTGCATTCCTAATTTAATCTTCAGTATTTTGAAACATTTTAATTTATTTCAGCTGTTAAATGTGAAAATATTGTGTTATAAGGTACCGGTACTCCCATTTTATGACTTACGACATAAATAGTGAAAGAGGCCATACATTTTGACTTACGATCGACATAATTGATAATAACTATTCAACACTAAATCGTTGTCTATAGATAAATTTTACAACATATAGTATATATTTACTTAAATCAATACCGTTTCTTAACATATTCAATACTTTAACATTATAATATACACAAAATTCTAATTCTAATTCTAATTGAATGTGATACACGTAAATTGTAGATACCAGGATTCGAATCTTAAACATTAAAGAAGATGTCTAAGGTACAAAGTATATATGACTAATTAGTTATTAAATGAGATTGAATGTCACATCAAAGTGAAAAATGTTCCGTTCAATTGTTCTATAGAAACAATACTTAAATTTGAGCTTAAATCCAAAGAAATTCAAAATTTAAATGAAAGAGAATAAAATAAATTAGCGTGAATAAATCATGATCTTGTTAAAGTGATTAACGAACTACTAATGATTGGGTTGGGCACTCCATTTGTCACGTATTTAGCGTGGGCAGGCAGCAAAAACAAGCATGTTTTTTTTTGAGAGGGCATGTTAATTAACAATTAAGCTGCTCCTAATCAGCTTTAGGAGTTACAAATTATTTCGAGCTTTTCATCGAGAAGCTGAAAGCTGCTTTTCTCTTTTCTTCGTTTGACTACAAATTTAAAGCGGCGAGTACGGAACTCTCTCCCTCTCTCCGGCAGATTATAGATTCCCTGTTTGATTCCATTGGCTTATTTAGCTTCCTTGCTTTCACATACTAACCAGTTCGTGCCGGTAATGATGCCTCTCTTCTCATCGATAAGCCAAACTTATATTATATCCTTTCTTGTTGTTTTCTTGGCCCCTTTCCCTATTTGTTTTTGAGGTTACTTTTGAAATTTGATTATTCCTTAACTTTTTAGATCGAATTTATAATAATTATGATATATATAATTTACACTTATTTTTAATGTATTATTTTTAACACAAGTTAAAAGTTTCAGCCAAATATTGGATCAAAAGTATAAAAATACATAATTTAACCACATCCTCGGTCTTAGTTGCCCGATTTTTTTGCCTCCAACTATTAGTTGAACAATAAACAATTATATCACAAAAATTTGGGTGCAATCGGGTTCACTACAAGAATTATGGTCATAGACTACACAATATAGACGACATGCTTCGAAACGCGTAGTCTATTATGTAAATAGATGACGTATAGCTAAAGTATGTCGTCTATTTACTGCGGTCTTAGACAACATGCTTCAAACACGTCGTCTATTATGTTCATACACGACATAATACTTCGCATGTCGTCTTTAATGTGATAGACGACGTGGGTTATGCTTGTCGTGTCTTTTAATTAAAAATAAGAGAGAATTCCCCATCTCTCGTTCTCACTCCTCGGCTGAAACCCCCAAACACATCTCTCTCTCCTTACGCTGAGAGCTCCTCATCTCTCTCGATATGTTTCCGGCGAGGAATCCGGCGCCGCAGCCGTCGACCATCTCTTTCATCTGAATCGTGCCCTAGCTCTTCCTCAAATCCTCTGGAAAAGGCGAAGATGAAAAGCCCCAATTTTTCTCCTTCATCTGAATCGTGCCCTAGCTCTTCCTCTGCCCAAATCGTCGCCGCCCTGCTACAACTTCCGGCGGCATCGCCGCCCTACGCGGCTCTGAAACTCCGGCAAAGTCGACGCCGTGCACCGGAGTGTCTTTCTCTCTCAATTCCCGTTCACAACAGAGCTCGTCTGCTGGCGAATGGAGCTCGCCCTTCTCTCTTTCCCCGTGGATCTCCGCTGCGAATAGCTCCGGCGAGGCCGGCTGTCGCCGTCTCTGAAATTGGCGACGCCAGCGCCGTCCCCTGCTCCACATCTCACATCCTCACTCACGCGCACCCGACGGAGGCAAGGGTCGTGCCCAGTCCTCCCATCACAAACCGCCGCGACGCCGCCTCTTCTCCTGCCGTTTCGGCAGCCATTCGCTATTGTTTCCGATTGTCTCATCGACAAAGGTTGGTCCCAACTGCCGATTCGGCAGCCATTCGCTATTATTTCCCCAATTTCTTAATCCAATTGCTCATTTTTTCCATTTTAGTTTGGTTCTCATTTAACCAGGGGGCTTAGCCCACTGGCCACCAGGTCCTCACTTAAGTGAAGTGACCCGGGTTCGATCCCTCTTGGGAGCGAATTGGAGATTGGAGATATAAGGTGGATTTGGTGAATGGGAGAGATAAGGTGGTTCTTGGAGTGGATGGGGAACTAACTACTAACATCTAACATGACTTTGCCCGATCAAAAAAAAAAAAAAAAAAAAAAAAAAAAAAAAAAAAAAAAAAAAAAAAAAGTTTGGTTCTCATTTTGTTGTGAGCAAATGTTTGTCAGTTGAATTCATATGCTTAGTTGGTTGATTCAAAATGTGTGCTTTAATTGGTATAATTTTGGATTTAGTGAGGAGGATAGAAGATGGTTTATGGCGGCGATGCAAGGGCAGACAATTGATGTTATTAAGCGAATTGTGTTAAACGTAGTACTGTACTTTTGTTTCTAACACATGCTTTACACCCAACCTCTTGCACTTTTAATAATACATGTTTTTGGTGGCAGGTGGTTATGCCTCAGCTGCAGCCACTCACCGACCAGCAAACCGCCGATGTTGATAACTTGAAGCACTCGTGTATGCAGGCTAAGGACGCCCTGTCGCAAGGGATGGAGAAGCTCCAGCAGACCCTCGCGCAGAGCGTCACCTTCCTGCCTCCGGGAGCAGGAAACTACTGCTCCCAGACCGCCTTTGCCCTCGAGAACTTGGAGTCTCTCGAGAGCTTCATAAACCAGGTGTGTTTTTTGTTTTATAATTTCGAATGCAGAGTGTATAATGAATACCAATGTGGTGGATTTTCGACGTACAGGCGGATCATCTGCGACAGCAAACTCTACAGCACATGTCGTGTATATTAACTACGCGACAAGCAGCCACCCTCTGATGCTGTACTTTTGTTTCTGAACTCATACTGAACAGAGAATACCACTTGATTTTCTGAGTGATGAAAGGGAAGACAGTCTATGGCAAGGGAAGACAGTCTATCGTGCAAATATGGATACACTCTTCCGAAGGATCCAACCTGTAATTTGCTATGTAGTTGGACAGCAACAGATCCATCAACATATCTTATTCGTGGAAAGACTTATTTGGATGACAGAAAAAAGGTAGTTTCCCTTTCTAGCATTTGAATTTACAGTATAACTACCTTACTTTAGCTCCAGTAAGTGGTATTTTAATTTATAAAATTACTTTAATATCTCAGACAATAATTAATAGTTGCTTATACATGGCAAATCATAATGATTGGTGGAATATTGCGTTAAGATGTAGATGTTTACATCTTTTTTGTTTTCTTTGTATTTTGATGGTTGATGGTGATTGCTTAGTTTTATCCTTTCTTTTTAGAGACATATTGGATTATTGCAATATGAATCATGATACAATGCAGTTGCAGTTGCTGATGTTGAAACTATTAGTGCTAACAAGGCCCAAATGTTTTGTTTTTGCTTTGGCTTTTCTTTTTTGATTTGTGAATACCGCAGTGGTGAAATTGTCCATCTGTGTACGATTCATTGATATGTTTTGTCTACCCAGATTAAAGCAAAAGGCACATTGATGGAAATGGTCAGTGTTACTTTTTGCACTTTGCCTTTTATAAAATATAAATTATAGACATTCAGTCACCTCTTCAGAATTTGCCTCGAATCACTATTGCTATTGGTTTGTGTAGATGAAAATGAAACTATTTTTACCGTGCAGAAATATGCTGCTAAGGGGGGTCCCGAGTTCTTTTTTATTGTGAACATACAGGTGAGTTAATGGATTTTTCTATCTTGTTTTGAGCAATTCCTTTGTTGACTTCATCTCTTAAACTATTGAGATATATATCTCAGTATATATCATGTGTTGTCATGATGTTAACATGTCTGTTGATTGGACTTCTAAGGCTAGGACTGCAGCAATATTATTGTTTGTGAGATATGATCATTATTTTGTCTTTTGATCTTGCACGTGTATATGTATATGTATATGTGCATTCCTTTTTTTTTTTTGGCACATGGAAGTTTGCAAGATTGATTTCATTCATTAATTTTGCCATTTGAGTAATGTCAGGTTGATTTGCTACTGGAAAGTGGAGAATATTTCTTAAGTGATCAGACGAATCAAACAAAGAAGTGGCAGGAGAAGCAAGAGAAACAAGCAGCTAAAGTGACTGAAACCAAAAGGAAACGAGAAGAGGCATTTTTATGATCAACAATATTTTATTGGATTTGATGTAGGATGATTGTATGATAGATACTTTTTCAATGTAGGATGATAAATAATATTTGAAATTAATGAATGACCTTTTTATTATTCGTGTATATATTTTAAATTATTTATTATGAATTTTTGGATTTAATAAAATATTTATTTGAAAAAATAGGAAATTTAAGTATAACTGCAGAATTAAAATAAAAAATTAAAAAATTCAACGAATAGACAACATGCATGTTCGCGTTGTCTATTAACTGATAGACGACATGCGCATGCGTGTTGTCTATCAGCTGATAGACGACATGCGCATGCGCGTTGTCTATTAGCGCCCCTAATAGACTACACCTACATAGATGACATGCGATTTTCAAATAGATGACATGCTTCGCATGTTGTCTATTAGCATTTTTCTTGTAGTGGTTGCACCCGTATCAAAATTTTGACCCGCATTCTGACCCTTGACCCACATCCACATCGACTAGGGTTAGAGCAAGTCCAAGGGAGAGGGCGGCTAGGGTTAGAGCAGGTCCAAGGGAGAGCCCGGTTGAAGGCTGCTGTAATAGCCGCGACGTACGATCGGTGGCGGTGGTGCGGCGGTTGGGCGCACAGTGGCTGAGAAATAGTCGAGCAAAAGCAGGCGGCGCCGCGATTTTCGACTAAATGGTGAGGCAGAGGACAGGAGACGAAGTAATCGAGCAGAGGGGTGAAGATTGAGAGGATGGTTCGTCCTTCTCATTTGTCCGTCCGTCGAGAGGGAGGCATCGGCAGCAAGGTGACAACGCCTAAGAGAGAGTGGGTATGAGGGATAGGGCAATTAGAGTTCGAGGTGTGCATGAGTAATTCTAAATTGAAATTCACAAAAACTCATGTGAAACCGATTTCATGGTGAAACTGGTTTCACAATGACACTACATCAACATACAAATGACACTTTAAAATATTAAAGTATCATTTGTATGTTGAAGCATATATTGTGAAGTCGGTTTCACCATGAAACCGGTTTTACAGGAGACCACCTGATTGAAATATTTTAAAATGTCATTTGTATATTGAAGTAGTGTCATTGTGAAACCGATTTCACCATGAAATAGATTTTACAGGAGACCACCTGAATGAAATTTTACTAAGTGTGGTTAGGAACACTACAAATATAAAATTAACCAATGAAAATGTAATGTAAATATATAATGATAGTTTACATCTATATTTTTATTGGTTATGTGTTTAATTCTCATTACTATCATAAGTTTTAAAAAAAGTTCTTAATGGTTTTATATATTTATATGCAATATAATTTTTTAATATTTAAATAATTTTAAATAAAAATAATACTAATATCTATTATAAATTACTTCTCATATAAAAAAAATTACAAAATTTATCTTACTTATATTATTTAAATAACGTTTGAATAAAAATCATTATACAATATTAGTCCTTCTTATTTTTTTATTTATAACAAATAAATTCATACTAGTTGCTAAATATTTAAATGATTAATAAATATTAATCATTTTTATTTAAATGATAATCCATTTTTTACAATTTCAAATAAAAATATTAATCATTTTTATTTTTTTTAACATAATAAGGTTTTTTTTGGTTTTTTTAAGTAAAATATTCTTATATTTATTTATTAAATTCTATATTAATAAGCACGGGCGGATCCAGCTATGTGCAACCAAAAAAAAACATTAATAATTATATATAAATTATTTTATATTTACTATTTGTACCCAATAGAATTATAAGTCCAATGCAAAATATAAGTCTAACTTTGAAAAAAGTCATAAACTCCAACTCAAAGAAACAATCTATCACCAAATGAATAAGAAAATAAACAAAGTAGACAACAACTTCCAACCTTCAACCTTGAAAAAAAATAAATAAAGTATGTCACTTTCGTCGAGAAAGATACTCCCTCCGTCCCGGCCAAGACGCTACATTTACCTTTCGGCACGGGATTTAAGGAGTTGTAGATTAATGTTTTAAGTGTGTAATAATAAAGTGATAAAATAGGAGAGAGAAAGTGATAAAGTAAGAAAGAGAATGTAATAAAGTGATAAAGTAGGAGAGAGAAAGTGATAAAGTAAGAAAGAGAAGATAATAAAATGATAAAGTAGGAGAGAGAATGTAATAAAGAAATACTTAATTAGTGTTAATTAAGTGTTTAAAATTCCTTATTTTTGCCAAATATAGAAATGTAGCATCTTCGTTGGGACGGCCCAAAAAGGAATATGTAGCATCTTGGGCGGGACGGAGGGAGTATATTTTTACAAGTTTTTAATGACGAAGTTGTTAATCGCTTTCAAATATATAAGACTCGTCAAAAAATAAATTATAAATTTATATATTTCTCTTTTTTATTTTGAAGTGTATTTAACAATGTTTTGGGATATATTATTTATAACATTAAATATTTTTTACGTTTATGATTATGTAATTATTTATCTCACTACAAATTCAAAATCCCGGATCCATTACTTGTAATAGTTACGATCACAATTTCAAGGATGGAGGGATTGTGATTTTTGAGATTTTAATAAATTTAGGGAAACCCAATGTAGAGAGTCACCCTCGATCCATTTTCAGACAGCGGTGGGCTTTACCTTCCTCTTCACTTAATTTGATATGTCTGCGCTCCACCTGTTCGACAAAATGCCCATGTGAAATTCAAGTAAGCCTTTCCGGTTTGCTGTTTTCCCAAGTTAAGATCTTTACCTTGATTCTGTGACTGCCACAGTACACTGCCAAGATCCACAAATCATAAATTCCAGCCTTGATTCCACTGGAAAACCATTCCAATTTTTGCTCGAACTCTGATAAAATCATAAAAAAAGAAGAAGAAAAAAGCTAAATAAATTTGCAGAGAACATTGCGCCGCCCAATGTGATATTTTTTGACAAGATGCGTATCATAGTTTTCAGACTCATCCCAGCAAGAAAAACAAAAATCACGTTAGTTACGTGCGGGCTTACCTCACAGTTAACGATAATATTAGATACTCTAAATTGGCTAAATTATTGATCAAAATAACCCAAGTTATCTACTTAACTTAAAAAATATCCCATACAATTAATAATATCTCAAATAACATTCATACTTTCTTTCTTTTTTTCCTAATTTATGTTGGTCTCTTTTTCACTAATAAAAGCATTAATTTATGTTAATCGTGCAAAGAGCGCGATGGAATATAAGTTGAGCAATGGCGTCAGACTTTTGCACGAGACTTTTTATGTCAACAAATAGTTTCTTTAGGGAGTTGAAGTATTAGTCTTGATAGATAAAAATAATGATACTAATCAATTGTTTATTTTGATGGATTAAAATTTAGGATATTCAAGGCCCTTGATTATTTAAAGGGTATCTGTCCACAAAAATTGTGTGTGTATTACTATTTTCTTCATTCCACAAAAATTGTGTGTTTTCTTTTTTTAGAAACTTCATTTATACTTTAAACCTCATTCACACTCAATATTTACAAAATACTTACCATTTACTTTTATAATTTGGTGGGTTCAATACTACCATTAACACTAAAATCACATTTTTTAACTTGTTTATTAAAACACGTGCCCTCCACTCCACCACACACTCTTTGTGGACGAGAGTATATAAATACATGAACTTTACTCACTTTTTTGTATTAAACATGAACTTTAAATTCTAGTTATAAATACATGAATTTTAAATTTATTCAATTTTTGACTCATTTTTCATTTTTTTTTCTCAAATTAAAGCTTACTTGAAATGTTTGAATCTTAACGTGAACAATTGGGACGAGCCTGCAGAAGCGCCCAATGAGGAACTTATCAATGTTGGCTGTGAATAGGGGTGGATCGGTACGGTATGCCAAAATTTTTCCGTCATACCGTATACCATACCGTAAATTGCGGTATGAGAATTTTCATACCGTTGTCGTACCGTACTTTTCGGTATACCGAAGATCGGCATACCGAAAATTTTGGTATGAGAATTTCCATACCGTTGTCGTACCGATAGTGCGGTATACCATACCGAAAGTCGGTATACCGTACCTTACGGTATATCGAAATTATTGGTGTATTAATATCAATATATGTAATATATAATACATATATAGTTTTTTATTATATATAACATAATATATACGTAACCCTATAACTTTTAAAATTATTTTAGTACACTATAATTAAGTTAAATTATCAACTTAGATAACAATGAAATTATATATATTATGTATCTAATACTTAATAAATAGTTATATTATTATTTATCTTTTTATGAGATATATTGTTAAATAATGCATTATATTGTTTTTATTTATATTCAAGGATTTAATGAGTATTGAATAATAATTTAATGAAAATATAGTAAGTATTTCATTGTTTGATATTAATTGCTTTTATTTATATTAGAAAAATGACATAATTATATTTTTCCCCTTAATTAAATGAATCAAATATTTTTGGTTCAGTTTGGTATTCAATTCAAATTTTTGATATTCAAATACGAAATTTTGTTATTAACTCGAATACAAATATGAATATTTTGTTTGATTTGATTAGTTATCAAATATGATTCAAAAATCATAATGCTCGATTAAGTATTTAAAAATAAAGAATAAAATAGATATGAAGAAAAATAAAGAAAAAAAATAATATTTACTTAAATAAAAATTAATATTAATCAAAGCATTAAAAACATTGATTTCAAATTCAATTCATACGAAAGTATTTCATATTTTGAATTAAATAGTAAGAAGTCAAATGAAATAGTAGGAAGTACTATTTCGATTTATAATGTTTAAAATATACTTGTAAACAATTGAAACGGATATTTGATTCGATTCGAATATTCGCGAATCAGTGTACGAATAGAATATGAATAGCAAATAAAATTTGAAAGATATTCGAGTAACCATTGGAATATGAAATTATTTTTACGAATGTGAATCAAATTCAATAATATTCGCTTCAATTCGATTTGTTTACTTTACATCCATAAAATTAACTTATTCTAAAATTATAGTTATAGTCTACATATATAATATAACTATATAGCTCACACTTATATAGTTATATATTATAATTGACTATATATTGACATTCTAGTTTAATCAATAACCTAGTAGATCTTGTAATTATTGCTTGAGTTTTATATTTACTCAATTTATTTACTTTTCAAAATTTACTTATGACTTATTATTATCTATTAGTTAATTTAATATATAACATGAATGTAACTTATTCTAGAGATATAGTTATTCTAGAATTAGAATTATAGTATGTAGACATATAAATATAGATATATATGTAGCTCATACTTGTATAGTTATATAATATACTTGTATATTTTTCAAAGTCCTTTAGTTAAATAACATAGATGCAATTTATTTTATATTTATTCAATTTATTTACATGTTTGTAATTATTAATAAATATATATTTTATAAGTTGTCATTAATTTTTTAGTAATTATGAAAAAAACTTTTTAATAATTTACCACTAATTAAATATATATATATATATATATATATATATATATAATTCATTCTGACGGTATACGGGTTTTTTCGGTATATACCGATATCACGGTATATATCGTAGCATGGTATATACCGAAACAACGGTATATACCGATTTTTCGGCATATACCACGGTATCGGTATATATCGGTATACCGCGGTATGAGGAAAATGATACCGTTGCCATACCGAAAATTTTCGGTACGGTACAATACCGTACCGAAATTTTCGGTATACCGAAATTTCGGTATTTTCGATATTTTTTCGATACGGTAAGTGCGGTATACCGATTTTTCGGTATTTTGCTCCACCCCTAGCTGTGAAATCCCCAAATCTTAATGAACGAAATTCTGAATTTGGTTTTCTAAAATCTTCAAATCTAAAAAAACGAATGAATTTTTGAAATTTGTAGATAAATTTTTATCGTTCACTTTCATATTTTAATTTTGGATTATTTTTCTCTTAACCAAAAATGAAGACGTCGTATCTCGTCGCCGAATTGTCCACATCAAGATTCAGGCATTTCAAGTCAGCTTTAATTTAGGAAAAATAAAAATTGAGTCAAAAATTGAATAAGTTTAAAGTTCATGTATTTATAACTAAGTTTTAAACTTTATGTTAAATGCTAAAAAATGATTAAATTCATGTATTTATAATTAGGATTTAAAGTTTATGTTAAATACTAAAAAGTGAGTAAAGTTCATGTAATCATACACCAATTACTCTTATTTAAATCATTTAATTTAATTTAACTTTATTCTTATTCCATTAAAAGGGTGAAATTAAAGAAATCCTCATGCATCTTATTAATCATGCAAAATAAACGATACCTTAGTCACATAGGT